>NC_056738.1:404003744-404163744 GCF_019279795.1 Protopterus annectens
TCATCGACACACGAGCCGAGTGATCCACCACTCAGAGTTGTACTGGTTTTCGTCCACCGGGGGCACCACTGCCCAAGTGGCTTCACATCTCGAGACAAGCACGCGAGGTTTCACAGGCGTCATCACGGGCGCCCAGACCGGGGTTACTGGCCCCGCGCCATGGGACAGCAGGGAGTGCCACGGCAGCCAGCATGCGGCCGCACCACCAAGTCTCAGGGTCTTTGAACCTATGCTGCGTGCGGAGCTGGGCGTCCTCCGCTGGCAGTCTGGATGGATATAGTCAAACATCACAACATGTCTATAACAGACTGCCACAAAGCCCTATTCTTTTATTCTGTCTCCTACAGGCTGTGGATGGGAGATCTTTGCCTGGCAGAATTGCCCACTCTAAAGAATTAAACTTGCCTGAGATACAAAAATAGGACCTGCTGGAGAAAGAGGCATGTATCCCAGAGACTACCCTTCTCTGTAACAGGCTCCCCATCCACGTGAAGCAGAGTTTCTCCATAACCAAATTCAAGTGCAACGTGGATAATTGGATGGGGAACAGGAAATTCAGCCCCGGTTTGGCACCCAGTTCTCTAATGGACACAGGCAGCCTGTAAATGGTTCAACTCCAAAGCCCTGGCTCCAACATAACCACCCAGATATCCCATCCATTACTGAAACCTGGTTAAAGCCACACATAAAAGATCCTGAAATCACATCCCCCAACAACAATATAATTAGAAATGACAGGACCCTCAAAAAAGGTGGTGGAGTAGCTCTTCTCTACTCTTCCTCCCTGACAGTTACTGCCTTCACTAAACCCATACCCCAGTTCACCAGTGCTGAACTAACCCATTTTTGAGGATATCCTCTCCTGGTTCTCCTCTAACATTATCAACAAGACCATAATCCTTGGTGACGTTAATATTAACTGGACCAATGTTCAGTCTCCTACTTCTCTACACAACATAAACTTATACAACTTTTCACAACTAATAAACTCTACTACCAGGCCCTAAAAACACTTCTCCTCTGGTACTACTCTTTATTGGATTCTTGTTTCGCACACCCAATACATCTCTGACAGCAGAATCCTACCTGACACTCTTAGCGATCATCTTCTCTCCTCCTTACAACTAACCCACACTTATATCTCCTCCCGCTTTCTCTAAAACTTGAACCCTGAAGCCTTCTCCAGCTCTGTAAAACACACAAACTGGAGTCCTCTAAGAACCCTCTCCCTAGATAATGCAGTACCCTACACATTCTTAGACCTGTCAAATATCCTTGCTCCCTCCAGAACCAAAATAATTAAAAGTAAAACTTGCCCATGGTTAAGCAAAGAAACTGCAGCCATTATGCATCTCCGTGACAAAGCCTGGAAACATTACCAGAAAAATAAAACCCATACCAATCTGACTGAATATAAGCTACTACGTAACAAAGTAAAAAAACTTGTTTCATCCAACCACAAAACTTACTTCTCCACCCTTCAAAATAACTACAAGACCAACCCCAAATAATTCTGGAATGGCATCTCCACCCTCCTCAATCTTGGCAAAAGAGATAACCCCTGCCCTGAACCAAATGTCCCAGACCTCTCCTTAGCCACCCAATTTAACTCCTTCTTTATTTATTCTATAGCCAAACTAACTACTTCCTTCCCCAAACAAAACCTCACTTCCACCTCCTCCTATCTCTTCCTCCCCTAACACTACCACCTCCCACCCCCCTTCCTTCACTAACAAACCCATTCCTTTCTCCACCATAAAAGAACTACTTTGAAAACTGAAACCATGCTCAAGTGCCCCTGATGACCTTCCTTCCTACGTCCTCAAAATTGCTGCTGATGCCATCGCCTTTCCCATCTCCATTCTAATAAACCGCTAAATCCAAGAATATTATGTACCCCAACTCTGGAAAAAGGCATATATCATTCCCCTTCACAAAGTAGGTAATAACAACATTCCCAATTTCCGGCCAATTGCTATCTAATCCCCTATCTCAAAAGTTCTAGAAAAGTGTATCCACCTTCAACTTCTACGCTGCCTGACAGACAACCACCTACTTACCCCCCACACAACATGGTTTTAGACCTGGCCACAGTACCACAACCACTCTCCTTTCCTTCCTCAAAACCATCAACAAAGCCTGGGATTCCAGCTGTCTAGTATCCACCCTGCTTCTGGACTTATCCAAGTCCTTTGACACTACCTCCCATAACCTTCTCCTAGCTAAATTCTCTAATCTAAACCTATCCCACTCTTCTGTCAGCTGGTTTTCTAGTTACCTCTCCAACAGACAACAAACTGTCAAATGGAAAAAAGCCACTTCCTCCTTCCTTAATACACCTACAGGCATACCCCAGGGTTCCATATTGGATCCCCTACTGTTCATCATTTTCATAAATGACTTCCACCAAAACATTCCTAGTGCTAAACTGATTCAATATGCAGATGGCTCTACAATCATCTGCTCCACCACTTCCACCTTCACTCTGTTAAAACTAACTCAGGATGCTTTCTCTTATACCAAACATTGACTGATAGACAACCACCTATCACTCAATGTGTCAAAAACTAAAATCATGTTATTCACCCCTTCAAAAAGTACTACTATAGACAAGAACTCATTCTCCATTACTAGTCAAAACAATACCTTCCTCGAGGTAGCCTTCCATGTAAAGCTTCTAGGAGTCCTTATTGATGAACAGTTAAAATTTGATACCCACCTACTTACCAATATAAAGAAAACCCACCAGAAACTAGGCACGCTCTACCGCCATAACCGCTATATCACTCCCACTACTAAACTTGTACTCTCTAACACCTTCCTCATTCCTTCTCTCCTATATGGTGCCCCACTTCTTACCAACCTTCAATCTTCTTTAAAAACAAAGCTATCCTCCTGTTATAACAAAATTTCTAAGTTTGCTACCAGCTATAAAGCCTCCTTCCACCACTGCAATGCCCTACACAAACTAAATTGTCTCGAACTTCCCAACCATTTTACCTACATTCAACTTAATCATGCCCATAAACTCATCTTTAATCCGTCCATCTGCCCCTCCCTTCCTCCTCCTTCAAAATACACCTATTCAACAGATGTCTAAGATCCAATAACCAGAATTTGCTTGAACTGCATAAGCCTGCTCGTCCTCCAGACAAACACGTACTATCCTTTTCCCTAGCTCGCCTCTGGAACCCCCTGTCACCTCTTATTCGTACTACAGACAACCACTCTACCTTTAAGACCCTGTTCCATTCTTATCTCATAACCCTGTGGGAATGTTCCTGCTCTCATCCTACATGACTCACCTCTTTTTCCCCATTTCTCACACTCCTTTACTTATCTCTTCTCTTCATCATACTGAGCTTCTTTGACTACTACCATCTTCATTTTTCTCATTTACTCCTAATCTTGCTCTACTTTTTTTTTTCTTTCTTATTGTCCTGCCCTCCTTACATTCAACAATTAACACCTCTTATCCCCATTTCCTACTTTAACTCTGTTAAGATTTCATGTAAAACTTTAATGTAAACCATGTGTTATTTCAGATTGTAACAAATCTAACAGGAATATGCACCAATGGATTTTTCTTGTTTTAATTGACTTATTTATGTGCATGCGTGTGTGTGTGTGTGTGTGTGTGTGTCTTGGATTTTTTGTCATGTTGTGTAATACCATCATTCTTCAAAAGTATTACATAAATGTAAATGCATTGTCTTCATATTATATTGTTGTTCATGGAGATTTTCTCCCTGGGACTCCTTTGAAAATGGGCTCTTCTTGGCCCATGGACTATCCCGGTAAACAAACTGTAAAATAAAATAAAATAAATAAAATATATTTTATATATAAATATATATATATATATATATATATATATATATATATATATATATATACACACACACGGATTCACTTCAGATGATCGAATTGCTGAAATCTCGAAATGCATATGCTCGAGACAATATGTTCGAGTTTCAGAAATTCGAACATCAGAAGTGAACACATACAAGAAAAATAAAACATGTACAAACATTTTTGCAGGGGGGCAAGCCCTCCTGCACCCCCATGTGGGGGGCTGTGCCCCTCCTAGTTAAATATACTAACTCCGAGATCACTCGACAGACAGTGCAGAACAGGAGATTTCCCTGTTCCCCACTGTAGCACAATGTCGGAATTCGTATATTTAAATAGCAGGAGTGCAAGGTAGCTTGCCCCCCTGCAGAATCCCTCATTTAGGGTACTTCCACAATTTTTTTAACCCCCCTCTTCAGATGTTTGAGTTTCTGAAATTCGATCATATGGTCTCGACCATATGCATTTCAAGATTTCAGCAACTTGATCATCTGAAGTGCACCCACACACACACACACACACACACACACACACACACACACACACACACACACACATATATATATAGATATGTGTGTGTGTGTTTTATTTATATATATATATATATATATATATATATATGCACACACACACACACACACACACATATATATATATATATATATATATATATATATATATATATATGTGTGTGTGAATTTATGTCTGAGTTTAGCACTGTAATTCTAGATCACTGTATTTATTCAATTTACATTTACTGACTGGCATACTCCATCTGGGGAGTCCAATTTTCAGTGAAGTTCTGAGAAGCTATTTCCTAATACATATAGAAAATTTCTTTGGATAAAACTGATAACAAAAAATGATAGTTTTTATAAGTACTGCAAGCAAAACTAATTTTGAATAAAATATGTTTTGCAAAGACTATAAAGACTGATATGAAAAAAAAACATATAATGAAAAAGTGTGGCTTTCAATTCATTTTTGAAATTATAATGCAGCCAGTGAAAGAAAAACAAATGTTAAGCATTAGAAAGTTCACAAGAATGGGAGAACATAAAGCAGGTTAATTAGCTTAAAGTATGATATGTGGCTAACAAACCAAAAGGAGAAAAAAACAGGAAAAGCAGAGTGTTGTATTTCAGTATGCCATATGGACATTTTTGTTTTACCATGGAATGTTTCATAGTGTCATAGGAAATACAAGGCAATTGACTCACAAGACCATGTACACCTTTCAAAAACCCACCATTATGCTATATTCCCCTTTTCAAGAAGGGCAAAGCAGGTAAGTCAGAGAGTAAATATATGGGTACCCATACAGTCCTCCAGGTTTCCTTACTCTTCTCAGGCACCATCACTCCCCCACAGCCTACTATACTTATCTTAGATTAGGTATTAGGACCATATGTTATACTGTTAAGAGCAAAATAATGTTTCTTTAGCTTACATTTTGATGAAAAAAACACATTAAAACAAAACTACTTATATGGAATTTTTTCTTTTTGTTTCTCAAATTTTTTTTTCAGATACATTTGAATGAATTCCATAGTATTTATACATAGCATCTTAAATAACTATGTACACTATTTACATGAACCTGACAGTATAACAGATCTTAATGTATACATGTACTTTATAAGTATGTACAATCCATTATCAGAGTGTCTGATCAATTATTGTATAGTGTCAATCAGCGATAAGACTTTTCCCCAAGGGTTGTTGATAAATGGCTTTGGATAAATTCTTAGTTCTTTAATTTTAATTTCCAATAATACTGTGGTCTTCAGTAGGCTGTAGAAGTCTTCCAAAGTTGGCATTCTGTTTGTATTCCATCTTCTTGTTATACACTTCCTTGAAATTGCAAGTATAGTCCATCCTAGATTCATTTTTGACCTATTCAAATGAGGACTTGTATTCCATCTTCTTGTTATACACTTCCTTAAAATTACAAGTATAGTCCATCCTAGATTCATGTTTGACCTCTTCAAATGAGGACCTTCATTCACATTTAATAATACAAGAGCTTTAGTTAAATAAAATGATTCATTAAATAAAGCTTGTAGAAAGTTATTAATACCATTCCAAAATGGCTTAATTTTAACACAATCAAAGAAAATGTGGTTCCAATCTGCATTGTGTACTTGCTCACATCTCCAAAATATTCCTTTTATGGAAGAACTAATTTTACTGATTCTATCTGGGGTTAAGAATGCTCTGTGCAAGCATTTCCAATTAAAACCTTTCCAGTATTGTGTAAAGGATGTATATTTTATCGATAATAAGACATTTGTTTTAATATCTTCAGTTAACTGTATTAAGTGTCCTTTTGTTATATATTTCCAGTATGAGGTTTTGCGTGTTGTTTTATAGTTTATCAATATTTTGTAAAATTTTGAAATACTGTTTCCCATGTCAAAGTCATTATATATGATTTCATATATGTATTTCATAAATTTAGGCATTTCTTTAAATGAAGAATTAATTATTCTACTTAAATCTTGCGAATATGACCGAATACTCTGTAAAGTTAGCCAGTCCTGTTGTGAAATTGTGTATGTTGTTTTATTACTTGCATATCTAAAACTTTTAGTTCTTTGATACATTGGAGTCAGCAAGCAAAAACTTTCTGTTCCCAGGAATTAATAATTTCTCTATATATTTTATATGGAAAGTTCTTTGTGACTATAAATGGTGTTAAAAGATCAAACCAGATTTTTAAATATATATTTGCATTAATAATGTTCCTAAATGAGTCAATGTAATAATTAATCATATGAGTTTTATTGGGTTTAGTTATGTTATATTGGATACTAATACATAATATGTGCCATAGCAAATTGTTATCTGTTATTTGAATTTTTTTGTAAATCAAATTCATTTATTGATATTACAGTTAGTAATTCTTTCCAATTTGCAGAGTAATTTGGACTTATCCAATCTGAGATTGTTTTAGATATTGATGCTTTTATATATGTTTCTATATCAGGAAAGTTTAATCCTTCCTGTTTCCATGGTCTGATATGATGTATTAAAGCTATTCTGTTTCTTTTGGGAAACCATAAAAATGTTATTAGGCATGAATTAATTTATTTAAGTATATTCCTTTCTGGTAACAGTTGTATTGCCAAGGCTATAAATAGGATCTTGGGGAGTAAAACCATTTTTATTAACTGTAGTCTATCTTCAAATGTTAATATTATTTTGTTCCATTTTCCCACAGAGATTTTAATTGTATTGATGACATTATTGTAGTTTTTTGAGACTAATTCATTATTATCCTTGCATAACTCAATTCCTAGATATTTAAGGTAGATTCTTGTTTCCCTATGATTTGATCCCGCTTAGTCCGTAGTTTTTTTTTTATTTAAAAATAATTTTTTTTATTTTGATTTATTGAAATGGAGTCCTGAAGTCATGAGGAATTTCTCAATTAATATATCTAATTCTACTAATGTCTGTTTTGTATTAGATAATGTTAATAATATATCATTAGCAAATAATATTACTTTAGAATTATATTGTTCATAAACATCTATTCCTTTGATTTTTATATTGTTATGAATTGAATCTGCCAATATTTCAATAGCCAGAGCAAATAGAATCGGTGACATGAAACATCCTTGTTTAGTGTCTTTTGTTATATGTATAGATTCAGAGGTAAAAGGACCTAACTTGACTATGTTAAATTATTGTGTATATATATATATATATATATATATATATATATATATATATATATATATATATATATATATATATATATATATATATATATATATATATATATATATATATATATATATATATATATATATATATTCTTTAGGAGATGAACAAAGGATGCAGGAAATTCAAATAGCATTATGATTTTTAATAAATAGTCCCAGTTTAGAGAATCAAATGTTTTCTCTATATCTAAGCCAGTTATGAGTGTTTCTTTATTTTCTTTATTAACATAATCTATGAGAAATTATACGTTTAATATTGTCATGTGTGTGTCTATGATATATAAATCCAGTTTGATCATTATTTATTGTTTTGGATAGTGGTATTTTCATTCTGTTAGTTAATATTGTCATAAATATTGCATAGTCATTATTTAATAACGATATAGGTCTATATGAGGTATAGAGGTTTGGGGATGTGTTTTCCTTTAGGATTAGTGTGATTAAGGAATATCTCCAAGAGGGTGGTATTAAAGCTTGTGACTGAATTTCTAATAGAGTTTTATGGAAGAGGGATAGTATCTTTGAAGGAAAAAGTTTATGTATTTCTATAATTATGCCATCTATACCTGGAGCTTTATTATTTTTACCCTTTTTTATTGTATCTGTAATTTCTTTGTAGGATATGGGTACTTGCAGCTCTAGTTTTAAATTTTCTGGTATTTTTTTTATATTAGAACATTTTTCATCTAGATTTAATTGAGCGATATGTATATTTTCTTTTTGGAAACGTTCCATATAGTGATTTCTATAGGTATCAAGAATGTCACCTATATCTGAGACATTTTTCCCTTTCTTGTCATTGAAGATACTTTTAATGTTATTAGCTTTTGATTGTATTTTGATTCTTGTGGATAAATTATGTAGATATTTGGGAGAAGTAGCCAAGGTATTCATTTTTAGTTTTTCTAAAGCTAAACTATTTTTATGTGTTAGAATTTCATTGTATTTATTGTTTAATGCTTCTACTTTCTTTTTCATCTCTAAATGATTTTGATTTTTACTGACAAAAGTTTGGATTGTAGATCTATTAATTCAGAATCCCATTCTCTGATTTTTTTATACCAAGTTAGGGTTTTACCATATATGTAGGCTTTTAATAAGTCCCATATCATTATTTTATTTATCTCTGTGATGTAATTAATATCTAAGAACTGTAATTCAGATAATAACCATGGTTTGAACTCTTTAATTTTTGTTATATTTGCTGGAATTCTGGAGTTAAAGATTAATGGTTTGTACCCATTTTGAAGTTTTAGTATCAATAAATTGTGGTCTGAAAAGGGGCAGGGAGTGATTGAGAAATTAATGATTTTAGAGTGTAAATCACGGGCAGCAAATATTTTATCAATTCTAGTTTGGGTACCAAATCTGTGATCTTCATGGGAAAACAGCATATTTATCTTCTTTAAATCTGAAAGTATCTACAAGATGAAATGATTCTACCCACTTCTTTAAAGCTTTTGATACAGCAGATGTATGCAGAGGTCTTTTATTTGTAGTTTCAGAAATATCAAATATACAGTTAAAATTTCCTCCTAATATTAAGTTGTCTTTATAATTACGGGAAATTAAATCCAAGTGTTTTTAACAGTTCCTGTTCCAATGCCTGGGAACCAGTATAGATTATCTAGGGTCCATATTCTGTTATTATATTTAAGTATTACTAATGCCATAAGGCCTTCTTTATCTTCATACTTATAAATGATTTCTGGGTTAATCACATTTGTTTTCCATAAAATTGTTACCCCTTTTGTCTTTGTCTTATAAGTGGATTGCACCAATATCATATATTCCTTAGGATTCCATCTGTAATTGTCATTTGTTTTGAAATGAGTTTCTTGAAGGAAGACAATTTGTGCTTTATTCAGTTTTAAATATTTCAGTAGATTTGATTATTTAGACTATGTATTTTTTTTGTTTTATTGTGACTATTATACATTTTCATCTAACTAGAAGGTATATGTTATAACTTTTAAAGGAAATTATCAGTTTTATACTTTGAGTGTTTACCAATAAAGTAATGTTTTGGTCAGGCATACTAAAATGTTTTTGTAAAATAAATTTATATTAATAAATGTTAACAAAACTAAGATCTGCACTAGCCATGTAATGAAAATAAAATTCATAATCTGATGGATAAACCTAAGTCCATCAGATTATCACTCATACCTTGACAATCCAAAAAATCTGAGCTCCATAAATTGAATTATCATATGGAGAATATTTGTAATATGAATAAGCAATATATATATATTATTTTGAACAGATATAATACTATTGTAGATTAGACAGAAGTCTAATACAGTATAAATGTCTACTTATTTATAAGCAATATTTACATGAAAGATAGATGACAAGCAATTCAATCATAGTAAAGTAGGATGCATCATATATAAAACCTCAGTAAAAGATTATAGCACACAGTTATTTAACATATTCACCCTTATTGATGAAGTCTTTCAGAACTTATTACTTAATATAAATAGATGGTAATAATATGTATACCTAATGTTTATAATACAATGTATTTTACTGGATATATCAGAAGTTATATTTCATTGTTTGCCAGCATTTAAGTAATCAGTTGATAACTTACTTAAAGCATCAAGTTTGTTTTATGTGAACATTGAGTTAGTGCATTTTAATTATCAGAGCATCCCTCTTCCCCCATTTCCTACATATAAGGATTTTCATATCTGTCATTTCTTATTATAAAATGAGTGAAGTTATAGATTAAAAACAACAAATTCACTTATTGTGATTAATGATTACAAGTTCCATTTCCATATTCATAAATTGCCATTTTATGGCATATACTGAACCCTTTTTAGATTTAAATGGCAACATTCTATTTTGTAACACCAAATGAACGAACCCAACAGTGCAAAAGTCCACAATAATCCAAAAAATATATATCACTGCTGAGACCAAAATCACTTGAATTTTTATTGACAAATTTACAAGTTAAAAAATAATAAAAAGCTAATAAAAGAATGACTAGACATTCTATTTTGTATAATCAGCAAAGGTTAAACTGAGTGATTATTGTCAATTTAATACTATTTGTTCAGAATGTGATTGTTACATTCTGTGACATTCCTAGTTCAGGCTTCTGTTGTTTCCCTTGAGCAAATTTGTCAATTTGATGTCATGTATAAAACATTAGTTACCTTGGTAACAGCTTAAGTATTATGTATGGTCAAGATTGGTTACAAAACCACAATTCAAGTTAAAGCAATTATATGACTTGTTATGCACATTTACTTATATGTGAAAATCATCATGCTTTCCCTTGATGTTCAGTATATTGCATGTCATTTATGACAAGTTAAAACAGTAGTATTATACATGAGCCCATGTTATTAAATACTGTCTTTAATATCTAAATTCAACAGACTGCTCCATCTTATATGACAATTATATATTTTATGTCTAGATTTACTAAAATCATACATTACATAACTATTATGTTTTTTTTTTTTTTTTTTTTTTTGGCTGTTGCTTAGTTATTTGAGAGACCTCAAGCTATAATGCTTATTCTATTTATTAGCTCCTTCCAAGCATGTTTATACAGTCCATATCCTGAATCTTTTCTTGTATAGTCTTCAAAACATTACAAATGCCATAGTTTTCTGCCTCCTGACAGTCTGTGGATAGAAAATAATAGTAATCTACAGTATTAGATGCAATATAAGCTATTTTATTATTAAAACAACACAATATGTGTATATATATATATATATATATATATATATATATATATATATAGTTATTTTTATATAAAACAGGTTAAAAGTCGATTTACTTATAAGCAGTCTTTCTGTATAATCTGCAAATGTTGTTTACTTTTTAGGTTTTGCCTCATCACATTCTGTAGATAAGGATTCTCTCTTTGCTTGTATTCTGCAAAGCTTTCTGGTGTTGCAGGTTTCTGCCTCACTGAGTACTGCGAATAAAAAGTATCTGGAATATATTAATACATAATACTGTTTCATTAGACCATTGTTTCACATAAAACAAGTTAAAATACAGCTATACTTATGCAAAGAAAGTTTTCGTTGTTTTTTGTTATGCAAAAGCTTTGAAACTGTCATAGAAATTTCATATTATTTGTGTTCTGCAGGGTTCCTCTTCTAACCATCGAAATTTCAAACCATTAAAATTCTGATCATCGAGACCAGAACATCGAATTTTGAAACATCGAAGGTTACAAGTGTAACCAAAACCCCCCCCAAAAAACAAAGAAAAATAAACTTTAGCAATTGTATGCAGGGGGGGTTTGCCCCCTACACCCCCCATCTGGGGGGCTGTGCCCCCCACACCCCCTACTTTAATATTCCAACTCCGAGACCGCACTACAGTGGAGTAAAGGGAAATCTCCCGTTTAGTGCTATATGCAGAAGCGCTGAACGGGAGATTTTCCGTACCCTGTTTGTAGTGCCATCACACAGATGGCACATAGACCCACACAGTATGCAGGGCACCTTGGTACCCTGCAAAAACACAAACATTCTCCCACCTACACTTACCTTTTTCTTCCCCTTCAAACCTTTGACGTTTTCAAACTCAATATTCTGGTCTCGATGATCTGAACTTCGATGTTTTGAAATTTTGATGGTTAGAAGTGGAACCATTCTGCTGCATCTTTACAGATGTTGTCAGGAAAACATTTGTTTCATCACATTTTATGAATAATATTAAGATTTTCTAGATTTTACTTCTTAAGTCTTACACTGTGACATTTTGTTTTTTGCATCATCATATTTCACAGATCGAATTGTATGGCTGAATCTGTCTTGAAGCATGACCAACTCCAGATAAGACTGGATCAGTTTTAATTTGAAAAGTTTTTTTCTTTTAAGGACTCTATAGGTAGCAATATAAAAATATGCAAGAGGAATTAGAAAATTAGGAAATCCAATATCTCTTTCACTCAAAGCAGAAAATTATATTTATAGAGTTGTGTAAAGGTTTCTAAAATATGAAGACTTGGTTACAATGCTACTTACAAAGTAAATCTTTTTTGGTTTCTTTCAAAATACTGACAAAGTTTAATTTTCTAGTTTCACCACATTGTTCTTGTAAAGACTGTGTGAAAGCGGGATTTGAGTATAATCGTCAGGACATACCTCTCAACTGTACAGATTTTCACAGAATGTCCAGATTTTTGCTTCATATTTTTGTTCTGTTCCTCATAAAATTTTTGATTTTTCTGGATTTTTGTGGCAAATCAGTGAGGCTTGGATTCACTAAATAATGCCGTATTTGAGTTTCAGACTTCATATCTTTCAGAAAATGCATGGTAACACAATATCTTTTATTCTAGCAACTTTCTAAGTTTATAAGAGCAGTATTTAAAAGTTGTCCCTATTTTTGAAGATTGTCCCCCCATTATTTTTGGCTTTGTCTCGATTTTTTGTGCTGAGAGGTTTGAAGCTATGATCAGGCATGCTTGAGCTTAAGAAGGACTTGAGCAATTTTAATTCAGAAAGCTCCTTTCCTTGGTTGCCACATTCAGTGGTACTGTGAAGAATATCTGTAGAACAGTCAGTAAATGGAAATCTAGTAGGTCTCTCACTCAAAGCAAGGAATTATATTTCCAGGGTTTTCAAAGAGTTTCCAAAGTATGAAGAATTTGTCACAGAACGTCTGCTTCTATTTTTCTTGCTTTCTATTCTACAGACTCTTTCAAAGTATTGGAGTTTATTATTTTTTTGCTTCAGCACATTGTTTAGTAAAGCTTATATCTCAAAATGGGGTTTAAGTCCAGTGTTTAAGCAGGTTGACATTAGATAAGACTTGAGCAGCTTTCATTTCTAAAAGCTCCTTTTCATAATAAAAACTTGGAAATGCAGCGGCTCGACAGTAGAAGTTTCTTTCCATAGTATCACTGTGACGAGTATTGTTAAAAAATATCTATATAGTGAAAAAATATACAGAGAAAGAGAGAGAGAGAGAGAGAGAGAGAGATGCAGTGGATCTATAGTGGCTCTGTCATTTGAGGGAATTAATTCTAGACTCTAAGTCTTTGCAAAGTATTATGGACAGATTAGTTTTGGTGCCCCACTTACTTACAGATTAATTTTCTGACTTTTCTTTCTGCAAATTTATTTAAAATGTTGTCAAACAAATTGTTTTACTTCCTCACATTCTCTAGATAATATTGTAAGGCTGTTAATTCTGTCTTGGAGCACAGTTGCTCTTAGGTTTGATTTTATTAAGTTAAGTTTGGAAATGCTCCTTTCATGTGATTTCACTGTGCCTGGTATAGTTAGAAATAGACACAGAGCAGTGAAAATCTAGTAGCTATCTCATTCAAAGGAATTCAAAGATTTTAAAGGCTGTTTGGAGAATAAAGATGGAAGAATAAGTTTCAAAGCTTCCATTTCCTCAACTAAAATGTGACTATCTAAGTCGACTAAATGTTCAGTTTTTACAATATATGTTCTTGGAGACTTTCCTGTTGATTGGTTATACATTACCATTTTTATCTCATCTTCTCCTATCTCCAAGAACATATATTATTCCAGTGGAAGTTTGGAAGCTAGGAGGGGAAAAACTGATAAAGATCTGGAAGGTTTTGTTTAACAGTATTTTAGGATGAATAGAAGCACCAACATCCTGAAAGAAAGCAATGGTGGCTGTAATACCTCAAGGGGGAAAAGACCCATCAAATAAAGCTTCATACAGGCCCATTTCAATTCTAAACCATGATTATAAAGTGTTTATGTCTATAATGGCGAAAAGAATGGCAAAGGTAATGCCAAAGTTGATAGACATGGATCATTGTGGTTTTGTGGAGGGGAGGCAATAATTTAACAATATTAACAGAATATTGATGATCCAGAGGGAAGCTGAATGTAAGAAAATATCATTGTTGTTGGTGGGTCTTGATGCACAAAAAGTGTTTGACAGAGTAAGCCGGGAATTTATGCGTAGGGCAATGGAAGCATTTTCATTCCCTGATAAAATTTTAAGGTTGATTAAGAGGATATATGAGGGATCGGAGGCAAAAATTAAAGTGATTGAGTTCCCCTCTGATAATTTCTGTTTGGGCAGAGGAACCAGGCAGGGGTGTCCTCTTTCCTTTTTGTTATTTGCATTACATTTAGAACCACTGGCAAAGAAAAGAAGAGATCAGAAATTCAAGGATATAATTGGAATGGTAGTCAAGCAAAGCTGGCTCTATTTGCAGATGACATTATTTTATAACTGATAAAACCAGAAAATGACATTTCAGTGCTGTGGAACATTTTGTGGCAGTTTCACATCTTTTCAGGATACAAAATTAATGAAGCTAAAACAAAGGCAATAACTGTAAATTATGTAGCCACACACAAATTGGTTCAGCAATATCCATATTTATGGGGACATAATAAAATAAAGTACTTAGGAGTATGGCTTAAAAAGGATACTGGTGTGGCAGCTACGAATATGTGGGAAGAGACTAAAGAAATGATAATACAGAAACTGAGAAACTGGGATCTCTGTTATGTGGATATGGACAGCAAGATACAAGCAGTTAAAGTGTTTTTAGTCCCTTTAGTTTTATACACAGGTCAGGTATATTTTTATCAACCAGAGGAGAAGTTGTAGATAGAAACTAATAAAGAGCTGAAGAATTTTATCTGGGAAGGAAGATGGCTAGAATCAAGTGGGATAAGCTGATTCATCCAACTGAAGAAGGCGGTTTGGGATTATCCAATTTGAAGGGGGTATTTCAAAGCTACACAGTTAAACCTCATATACATAGCACAAACAGAAACCTGTAATTCAAAGTGGAAAGGGATGATGATGAAATGGTGGGAAGCTCAAGAAACAAAAGCAAGACTGGGATTTTGAATGCACATACTTACAGAGAATAACAATAACCATACAGAATATTACATTCATAAAAGTAGCAGAATGTATTCTAAGAACTAAACCAGTACTGGAGTGGAGAAAGGAAATTCTGCTGATAGGGATGACTGCATTTAGTGATACAGACAGTAGGTAAGATAGGGCTGGAATTTATTGGAGAAAACTGGTAAACGAACCAAGGTATTGGGAGCAAATAATTATAGAGGGAAAAGTAATGGAATGGAAAGAGGCCAAGACTTTACTTGGACTGCAGGATAGAGATTGCCTTTCCTATTAAGGATTGATATCAGAGTATAGGCAAAGAGAAAGAAATATGGGAATCCTAAGTGAAAGACCAGCACTGCTAGAGTTTTTAGTAGAATCTAGAACAGAAACAGTTGTTAAAAAAGAAATAATTAGTAGAG
Organism: Protopterus annectens; assembly: GCF_019279795.1. Taxonomy (NCBI): domain Eukaryota; kingdom Metazoa; phylum Chordata; order Ceratodontiformes; family Protopteridae; genus Protopterus; species Protopterus annectens. The sequence continues at coordinate 404,019,592 of NC_056738.1, forward strand.
TATATAAAATATTGCATGATAATAAGATCAATCAGAGGAGGTTAGAAAGGACTGGGAGGAGAGACTGGATAAGCAATTCACAGAGAAACAATGGGATGATATATGTATGTCTCCCAAATATGCAACAGCATCTAGAAGATTTAAGATCTTTGTTTGGAAGTGTTTACATAGGTATTTTATACTCTATGTAGACGCTAAAGAATTTTTCCTCAGGTAGACAGCAAATGTTGGAGGTGTGATGGGGAAGAAAGCGGAAACTGGGAACATATTTTCTGGGAGTGTAATTAGTTGTCAGACTTTAAAGATTCCATGCAGACTGCTCTGTCAGAGATAGTGGGTGAGCAAACTGGTGTAACTAAGGAAATTATTTTTTTGAGCTATGATACAGAATCGGAATTGCCTAGACATAGTAAGGCCTTGCTGAGTCTAATTATGGTGGCTGCCAAAAAAGCAATTAATAGAAAATGGAAATCAAAGTCTAAACCAACTTTACTAGAAGTAGTGACTATAGTAACAGAGATAAAACAACTAGAATTGGGATCTTTAGTAAAAGGGCAAAAGCAAATTACACTGGAAAAAATGGGAATTGTGGGAACAATACATGCAGAGGAAGAATGAGATATAAAAGAAGGCAGGATTTGAATGAGCCATGTAATATTTGACTGACAATGAGTGGATAGATCATAAGTGATGTATAATGTTTGCAACTATAATTATGTCAATATGGTTTGTTTTCATTTATATAAATGTATGATTGCCTATGTCATACATGATAATTTAATAAAGATATTTCTTGTTTAAAGAAATAATAATGGGATCATAAAGAGACTTATAGCTGCTGTGCCTTTTACTCTTTCTCAGTCATTTTGCCTTGAATTCTAGGTCTAACTCCAAGTTATTTGCACCAACTAAGATTTGTTCAAAGCCATTCTCTCTATAATTCTTGAACCAGTGCAAGAGATTTTCAAATGAAGAAAGGCCTATGTTAAGATCTGCTGTAATTCTTTGCAGTTCTCTGTTGACAACATTTACTTGAAACAGCAAATCATACAATACTACAATGAAATAATAAATGTATAATCCTTCATTTGGTAAGCTAGTGATTCAACTTCACATCTTGCCTGAGCATCTTCTGAAGTTTCTGCTTTTACAATGGGGGCATCATGAAAATTACCAGCTTGATACCTTACAGCCTTTACACTTTGAATTCAAAATTCTCACTTGGTTTCACAGAGGCTCTACAGAAAGTCCTGCTACATGCTTTCAGAAAACTGCCCATCTCTTTGTTGATGCTGAAAAAAGCATGCAAAGATTCTGAAGTGTTCCAAAAAAATGGCAGTGCATCAAGACAGGTGTTTGCCATATCTCCTAGTATTAGGTTGTAGTTGCGACAATCACACAATATAAAAAATGCCCTTGGATTGTCTTGTAAAAGCTGAGCCTTTAACACTGATTCCTTTCCTTTCACATTGGCTCCATTGTCATATCCTTGACCTTGGATGATATTATTTAAATCTAACCCTATTTTTATAGTTCCTGCTTAAGGTCATTATATAGATTTTCCCTAGTGGTGCTGTCTACACCTAAAATGTAATAAACTGCTCGTACACACCAACTGGTGTATTAGGTAATGTAGCATTGGAGATGTATCTAATTGCCGAGGACATGCGTTCCTGATGGCTGATATCTGACTTGTAATCAAAATTACAGCAAAATACTTTGCAGGTTTTATTCAATGAATGATAATTTTTCCTGACTGCATCTCCCATAATTCTGATGAATTAATTCTGAGCATGTTTGCCAAGGTAGTGATGGTGCATTTCCTTATTTGAAATTTGTCTAAGATGGTCTTGAATGACTGGGTCAAATTTTCTAAGCTGTTTTGTAATTCAAGAAAGTTGCCATTATGTGAACTTCCTGTCTGTTCAACAGAACCACAGAATGCAAGGTTACACTTGTTTAAAACTGAACTACAGCAACTAGCCTCCGAAAAACTTGATGCCATCTCTTTCTTTCTTGATTTATAAGGTTTTCATGGACTTTGTCAATAGTCTGCTCCACAGTCTCTTCAGAAGTTCACAACAACTCAGCATAGGCACTAAATGACCTTTTGATTTCTCATGCTGTGCCAGTCTGGTGTGTACATTGGGCGGTTGTTGAATCAGTACTAGTCAGGACACTTTTTACATCATTTCCAAAAAGACAACAATAAAAACAAAATATGTTATCTGCCAACATGGAGTATATTAACCTAGAGCAAGAGATCATTTCACCATTTGGCAGTTTTCGTTTGCAGTGAACATTTGAAAAGTGTACTTCATTCACATTCCAAGGAAATTCAGTCGAAAGTATTTTAGATGGTCCACTTTTTGCCAGGTAGTCTCTCACATGTTGATCAATTCTTTCTGACCATGTAACTAGGTCATCTGTTATGTTAAACTAACCTTTAAGGTAGGCACCATTTAAATCTCCCTCTGCAATTAAATTATTCAAACCTTCATGTTCCAGAAGGTTACACTGTTTTGCTCATGGAATATCTTCTGTATCCTTGCTGTCTTTCACTCCATGATCTCTCTAGTATGACTAAGCGGCATCACACTGAGGCCTGGGTTCCAGCAAGGTCTACACTCTTAATTTTTTTTAAATAAATTGGGGGTTTCTTTTTAAAAAACTTAATGGGGGAACCCCCCAGAAAAAAATCTGGAAAAAATTAGAAAAAAACAAAAAATTTTTTCTGAAGGGTATAAAATCTGAAACTCAAATGTCTGCCATTATTTTCTAATTTCAGTCTTTAATGACTTGCCACTAATTTGCCAGAAACCACAATTTTATGAAAAACAGACCAAAATGTGATGCAAAAATACCTGTCAAAAAAGGGACACCTTTTTAATATTAACAGTTAACTTGAAGCAGCTAACAAAATAATAGCATCCACATGCATTTCTGAAATAAAGGTAATCTATAACTGATCATTACAGTTATAATTGTAAACCCTCCACATTTTCTTCCAAAATTGCCATTTTGGAGGAGGGATTATTAGGGGAGAACAACATTTTGAGCCAGAAATGGGGACAATTGAGATGTTTGGATATTCCTAATCTACAAAGTGATTTGCACGTACCTCTCAACCTCTTAATGCAGGAAATCTGAACAAGGCCAAATATATTGGAGAACATACAAACACTACTAAAAATTGCTCTTGTATAAACTTAGTCTTGCATTAGCATGCATTTTTCTGAAGGTTATGACATCTGAAACTCAGTGTCTGTCATTTAATGGCTTCATTCCTAAATGATTTGCTAGAAAACCACAAATTTTATGAGGAACAAACCAAAAATAAGCAGCAAATATCTATTAATTCTGCAAAGATATGGACAACTGAGAGGTATAGTTCAACCGGGGCTGTCTGAGTTTGATACCCCCCCCCTCACAAAATCATGGTCAAATGGAGCCTCCCCCCCTGCAGCCATTCCAATGTCCCATTCCTTGGTTATTTTGCCCCATTTACCATAAACACTAATGTGCATACTGCTTTACTTCTGCAATGATTTAGGATTTCATTTGAAAGTTTTATTTTGCATTTTACAGCACAAACCCTAATACATATCTGTTAAAGCAATGCAGTCTCAATGAAAATAGACTAACATTAAAACTACTCTGCCCTTGAAACTCACATGCATTGAAACAGCACTGAAACCCACTTTAAGAGAAAATACATTTTGCCAATTGCAAATATTAACTCTGGGCTGTCTTCAAAATCATAGGCCCCTCGACCATAACATACACATGCTCTTTGATACACCTTCCTGACTGTATTACATTATATTCCTTGTACAATACAGTACAGTTGTTAAAGGGCATTTTAAATTTATTGTTTTGAAAATTTTTCCAGTAAACAAAGAAACAAAAAGCATCCACCAGTGACAAAATTGCCCAATTCAGAACATTTCCATCAGAAAAAGTCTACTCAAGTCCACCAGTATCAGTAAAAAATATACATAATCTCTGTAGTAAAATCCACATTGAAGAAATTTGTAACTAATAGAGGTTGCTGCTAGCAAACACTTTATATGTCATTGTTTAATCTACAAATAAAGTGCCTGTTACCCTTGAAGAATAAATTGCCTTTGTTGCATGCAGTAAAAAAATGAAAAGCTAGTAATACCGCAATAGAGAATGGATAGCAAACTGTTAACAGGTTCATAGTTACTAGGTAACTTTACCAAAAGGACTGCAGCATCCACCCCCTTTACAACACAATACAGCATCAGCAATGCATTTACCTACTGTGGGAGTAGAACCCACAGCCTTCAGCATCTAAAGCAAGTACACTATCTGTTGTGTTATTAACAATGCAAGCAGACTAAACATAAGCAGCACTAAACATAAGCAGCACTAAACTTTTGCTCCCCTGCAGCTCTCAGCTCCTTGTAAAATCTACTAGACACTCAGCTGTATCTCTGAACTTTGCAGCACAAGAAATCTGGAAAAGCGGAAATTTATTGGGGGGGGGGCAAAAGGCCAAAAACCAGGGACACATTTTAAACATTGCTTGTATAATGTTTGAAAGTTGCTAGAATAAAATGCTGCGTTACCACCATACATTTCACTGCCACGTCTTGAACCCCGGGGACCCCGTGCAAAACAGTCAAAGCAACATACCACTATGCCAAATCAGCTGTTTTGTGAAAGAGGAAGACTGAAACTTTACCATTTAGTGAATTCAGTTCTCACCATAGCACAGCTCTCAACCTCTTAGCAAATAACACCCGGGCAAAGCCAGTAATGAGAGAATATAGCCCCCAAACATTTTCAGTGAAATCAGTTCTTACCATAGCTCTCAACATTAGCAAAAAATCCAGATGAAGCCAATAAATACCTGAACAAAGCCAATACTGGGTTAATACAGCCCCCAAACATATTCAGTGAATTCAATTTTTACCATAACTCTCAACCCTAGCACAAAACCTGGATGAAGCCAATAATGGGGGGAATACAGTCCCAAACACAGGGATACATTTCAAATATCCATCTTGTACACTTAGAAAATTGCTAGAATAAAAGCTTGCTTTTGTTACCATACACTTTCTGAAGAATATGAAGTCCAATATTGAAATGTGTCCATTTTTTTAACATTTAACTACCCAACCACAGATAGGAAAAATTACTCATGCCAGAACACAAATGCCCAGAGATTCCTCGATTTTATCAATGCAAATGCTTTGGAACAGCTAGTCAATACCCCAACAAGCGGTGATACTATCTTGGACTTGGTATTAACCAACATGAGTAACCACTGCAGCACCCCTACAGTATTATCCTCCTGGCAAGATCAACCATAAAGCAGTCACTTTCAAGTCACCATCTCCCCTGACCCCTCTAGCTAGGGTCAAACAAAAAAACTTCTCCAAAGCTGATTACAATCTCCTGAGGAATGTATAAACAGTTTCACAGCCTCCTTCACCTCTGTAGTAACTGGCACAGATATCCAAATTTATACCAAAGTACTATACAAGCATTTATATAGACACATGGAATCAGGAAGACCCAACAGGACAAAATCATCCACCGCAAGGAAGAGTAAACCTCTCTGGTGGACATCTGCAATAAAGTATATAACAAAAGGAAAAAATTGCAGTCTAGGACCAAGGAGGAGCAGGTACCCAATTGGAAGCAATCTCTCCTTAGCCTGAACAAGCAAATAAGAGCACTAGTGAAATCCTGTAAAGCCAACATAGACTCCAAATTGGCCACATCTACACCAAAGTACTATACAAGCATTTATATAGACACATGGAATCAGGAATACCCAACAGGACAAAATCATTTTGTGGCTATGCAGGAGGTCTATCAAAGTGAGGCCTGACAATGCCCTGTATGCCAGGCATAAATTGCCCCTCAAAACCTATAGGAGACAGAATACAGGGATAGGGCCTTGAGGCGACCTGCATAGGACATATTACTTACACCATGTATTCTTTTAGTGAGGAACCTCTGTGGACTTTTCAGTTATTGGATATGCCTGATATATAGTTATTGGATATGCCTGGTTAGGTATATACCAAAGGGGGCATTGTACTCAATGATAGGTCTGATGGAACAATGAATTCCTTGGACTTAGATGCCATACCTTTGTTTATAAGCTGTGCAACATATAAGGATTTCCTCAACACAGCAGACACATAATGATCAAAGGCTAGATTACTACCTGTGTGTGTCCCCAAGTCCCTGACTACTGGGTCAACTCTAAGGGGTGTGTTGTCAATATGATAGTATCAGGTATGGATGACTTCCCAAAGCAACTACAATCCTTGGGACTATGAATATGAACCTGTATTTTCCAAGCATCCAAATATAAATCTGGCTTCTTGTGACTAATGTTAGAAAAATCAGAATTCTTATAACAAGAGCTGTGTATAGTTCAACAGCATTATTTAAAACCTTCAAATAATTCACAAGAGGACATCACTAATATTAAACGGACATACAACATTATTCATGCAGACAAATTTAACTTGTATAAAAACCGACTTTGCAAACCTGAAAAAACTAAATAAAAACTGTACAAACAAACATTTTGGGTTATGCCAAATGGTTGCCAGACATCCACACTGTCACTTTACAAAGTAATAACACAGTACCACACAAACTAACCAACATTATCCCTGAACTCCAGTTTAAACTTTCTGGTAAAGAAACAAAAACCTTGTTAGCAAAGAGGAAAAAGCAACACAACTTAAACATTGTTTTACAAACCAAACAAACACAACCTTATTTTTATTTTTTTGCTGTATGCATTTTATTGCAAAACAGATCAGCCAGCACTTGCATAATAACACAACCATACACGTGGAGTCATAAAAAGCAGTCAGTTTGGACCACAAGCCTAATAGTGCATAATAATGAACACTTCAGTGTATGAGTGAGGAGTATGTTCCTGGTAATTGTTATTAACCAAACTAACTTATTTCTGCAACCTTCCTACCTTTGTGGAATCCCTCTCTGCTCCTGAAACAGCTTGCTTGCTCCGATTTTAATGGCAAGACCTTCTTCATGGACACAACACAGCATCTCTGCTGGCGCCCATCTAGAATTCAAATTTCACGAATCACGCGAAGATAAAGACATAAACCGCATGGAAAAGATGAAAACGGGTCGCAAGCACCTCCATTTGTACGACCGGGCGCAAAGGGAGTTCTTAAAGAAGAACACACTTAATTTACTTCTAATAAAAAAAAAAAATTTACTCTCCTGGCCAGCCGATTCCAGGGGGGTGCAAGTGCACCCCCTTGCACCTGCCTGCGGGCGCCCTTGCAGGTCAGGTATATTTTTATCAACCAGAGGAGAAGTTGTAGATAGAAACTAATAAAGAGCTGAAGAATTTTATCTGGGAAGGAAGATGGCTAGAATCAAGTGGGATAAGCTGATTCATCCAACTGAAGAAGGCGGTTTGGGATTATCCAATTTGAAGGGGGTATTTCAAAGCTACACAGTTAAACCTCATATACATAGCACAAACAGAAACCTGTAATTCAAAGTGGAAAGGGATGATGATGAAATGGTGGGAAGCTCAAGAAACAAAGCAAGACTGGGATTTTGAATGCACATACTTACAGAGAATAACAATAACCATACAGAATATTACATTCATAAAGTAGCAGAATGTATTCTAAGAACTAAACCAGTACTGGAGTGGAGAAAGGAAATTCTGCTGATAGGGATGACTGCATTTAGTGATACAGACAGTAGGTAAGATAGGGCTGGAATTTATTGGAGAAAACTGGTAAACGAACCAAGGTATTGGGAGCAAATAATTATAGAGGGAAAAGTAATGGAATGGAAAGAGGCCAAGACTTTACTTGGACTGCAGGATAGAGATTGCCTTTCCTATTAAGGATTGATATCAGAGTATAGGCAAAGAGAAAGAAATATGGGAATCCTAAGTGAAAGACCAGCACTGCTAGAGTTTTTAGTAGAATCTAGAACAGAAACAGTTGTTAAAAAAGAAATAATTAGTAGAGTATATAAAATATTGCATGATAATAAGATCAATCAGAGGAGGTTAGAAAGGACTGGGAGGAGAGACTGGATAAGCAATTCACAGAGAAACAATGGGATGATATATGTATGTCTCCCAAATATGCAACAGCATCTAGAAGATTTAAGATCTTTGTTTGGAAGTGTTTACATAGGTATTTTTATACTCTATGTAGACGCTAAAGAATTTTTCCTCAGGTAGACAGCAAATGTTGGAGGTGTGATGGGGAAGAAAGCGGAAACTGGGAACATATTTTCTGGGAGTGTAATTAGTTGTCAGACTTTAAAGATTCCATGCAGACTGCTCTGTCAGAGATAGTGGGTGAGCAAATTGGTGTAACTAAGGAAATTATTTTTTTGAGCTATGATACAGAATCGGAATTGCCTAGACATAGTAAGGCCTTGCTGAGTCTAATTATGGTGGCTGCCAAAAAAGCAATTAATAGAAAATGGAAATCAAAGTCTAAACCAACTTTACTAGAAGTAGTGACTATAGTAACAGAGATAAAACAACTAGAATTGGGATCTTTAGTAAAAGGGCAAAAGCAAATTACATTGGAAAAAATGGGAATTGTGGGAACAATACATGCAGAGGAAGAATGAGATATAAAAGAAGGCAGGATTTGAATGAGCCATGTAATATTTGACTGACAATGAGTGGATAGATCATAAGTGATGTATAATGTTTGCAACTATAATTATGTCAATATGGTTTGTTTTCATTTATATAAATGTATGATTGCCTATGTCATACATGATAATTTAATAAAGATATTTCTTGTTTAAAGAAATAATAATGGGATCATAAAGAGACTTATAGCTGCTGTGCCTTTTACTCTTTCTCAGTCATTTTGCCTTGAATTCTAGGTCTAACTCCAAGTTATTTGCACCAGCTAAGATTTGTTCAAAGCCATTCTCTCTATAATTCTTGAACCAGTGCAAGAGATTTTCAAATGAAGAAAGGCCTATGTTAAGATCTGCTGTAATTCTTTGCAGTTCTCTGTTGACAACATTTACTTGAAACAGCAAATCATACAATACTACAATGAAATAATAAATGTATAATCCTTCATTTGGTAAGCTAGTGATTCAACTTCACATCTTGCCTGAGCATCTTCTGAAGTTTCTGCTTTTACAATGGGGGCATCATGAAAATTACCAGCTTGATACCTTACAGCCTTTACACTTTGAATTCAAAATTCTCACTTGGTTTCACAGAGGCTCTACAGAAAGTCCTGCTACATGCTTTCAGAAAACTGCCCATCTCTTTGTTGATGCTGAAAAAAGCATGCAAAGATTCTGAAGTGTTCCAAAAAAATGGCAGTGCATCAAGACAGGTTTTTGCCATATCTCCTAGTATTAGGTTGTAGTTGCGACAATCACACAATATAAAAAATGCCCTTGGATTGTCTTGTAAAAGCTGAGCCTTTAACACTGATTCCTTTCCTTTCACATTGGCTCCATTGTCATATCCCTGACCTTGGATGATATTATTTAAATCTAACCCTATTTTTATAGTTCCTGCTTAAGATCATTATATAGATTTTCCCTAGTGGTGCTGTCTACACCTAAAATGTAATAAACTGCTCGTACACACCAACTGGTGTATTAGGTAATGTAGCATTGGAGATGTATCTAATTGCCGAGGACATGCGTTCCTGATGGCTGATATCTGACTTGTAATCAAAATTACAGCAAAATACTTTGCAGGTTTTATTCAATGAATGATAATTTTTCCTGACTGCATCTCCCATAATTCTGATGAATTAATTCTGAGCATGTTTGCCAAGGTAGTGATGGTGCATTTCCTTATTTGAAATTTGTCTAAGATGGTCTTGAATGACTGGGTCAAATTTTCTAAGCTGTTTTGTAATTCCAAGAAAGTTGCCATTATGTGAACTTCCTGTCTGTTCAACAGAACCACAGAATGCAAGGTTACACTTGTTTAAAAACTGAACTACAGCAACTAGCCTCCGAAAAACTTGATGCCATCTCTTTCTTTCTTGATTTATAAGGTTTTCATGGACTTTGTCAATAGTCTGCTCAGCACAGTCTCTTCAGAAGTTCACAACAACTCAGCATAGGCACTAAATGACCTTTTGATTTCTCATGCTGTGCCAGTCTGGTGTGTACATTGGGCCAGTTGTTGAATCCAGTACTAGTCAGGACACTTTTTACATCATTTCCAAAAAGACAACAATAAAAACAAAATATGTTATCTGCTAACATGGAGTATATTAACCTAGAGCAAGAGATCATTTCACCATTTGGCAGTTTTCGTTTGCAGTGAACATTTGAAAAGTGTACTTCATTCACATTCCAAGGAAATTCAGTCGAAAGTATTTTAGATGGTCCACTTTTTGCCAGGTAGTCTCTCACATGTTGATCAATTCTTTCTGACCATGTAACTAGGTCATATGTTATGTTAAACTAACCTTTAAGGTAGGCACCATTTAAATCTCCCTCTGCAATTAAATTATTCAAACCTTCATGTTCCAGAAGGTTACACTGTTTTGCTCATGGAATATCTTCTGTATCCTTGCTGTCTTTCACTCCATGATCTCTCTAGTATGACTAGAAGCGGCATCACACTGAGGCCTTTGACGTCATCAGCTTGTGCTTGTTGGTCACTTTCTGTCCATTCCAAATGTTTTTGCCAAAACATTTTCTTCTCCAGAAACACTTTTTTCCAAATATACCTCTTCAGATGTCTCCAAGGTATGCTTTCTGAAGTACTTATTTAGATCATCTTTTTGCTTTTCTGCAGTAGCATTTCTTGCTTGGCTCAATTTTCTTTTCATACTTCCATTAAGATATTTCCTTCCAAAATCACAGGCTCTTGAAGGTGTGTTCATGAAGGGATGGCTGGAAAATACAATAGCGTTATAAGCAAAATATCTTGCAGGCCAACTTATATGTGTGGTTTTATTATACCATCTCATTTATTTTTATTGTGATATATTTCATTAAATGTATACACAAACTAAATAAAACACACTGCATAAAAACAAAAGTTTTACCAGTACAAGGCCTCAATTGCCACTGCTACAAACTTGCAGAGGTCAGTCATCAATTAAAACTGTTCACAGATATTAGGAACTATATAAGCAGTAGTAGGTACAAAGAAATTCTATAAGGTTTGCAAGGCAAAGACGGAATGGTAAAAAAGATAGTCATCAGGAACCACTCATAAGGGATGTTGCAATAATCTGTTCACCAGTGCAGATGGCATCAAAAGGAGATAGAAGTAGTACTTTCAGCAGCTTGTAAATAAATAAAACACAGCAGAAGCATTACCACCACTTGCACAGTCTATGATGAAAAAGGAAGACAAACCCACCCTAGAAGAAAGAAGAACAGCATTAAGAAATGAATTCAGGGAAAGCACCAGGCTCAGATGACGTTACAGGAGATATGATTTAGATCTTGGGTAAATTGGGGAGAAATGTCTCCTGGGAGTACTCATCATGACATGGAGAGAAAGGTGTTTCCCATATGAATAGAGTATAAGCATTCTAGTCCCAATATGGGCAGTACAGAGGTATCAAACTCCTGTTACACTGCCCACAAGTTTTGGAGAGGCTGATTGAGGTGCAAATATGCAGAGCAGAACAATGTAAGTTGGTAGATGGCAGTTTGAATTGAGATATGGTGCATGACAACCAACCCAAAATTTACAATGGGCCAGATAGCAGAGAAGACACCGGTAAGGAGTTTCTGGACAGTTAGTTACCTGGTCTCCCCCAAGGGCAGTTGTCTTACCTTTCAGCTAGGAAACCACTATGATGGTAGTTTTTAACACACAAGCAATCAGTGCAACACAAACCAGTAACATAGTATTATCTTACACACTTGGTAAGGCGAAGAAACACTCCCTAGCAACTAAATGAATAATACACTGGGTATTGTGCAAACATCCCTCAGTGCTCCATACCTTGTTAAACCCTTGTACATTGCCCTGAAGATTTAGCCAAAATGAAATATCTAAGAGTATCTATAAATGCTGTTTTGGAAACTTTTCTGTTCTTTATTACATGTATAATTGTTGTCCTGTATTTTATCATAATAAGCAGTAAACACAGGAATGATTTATGCAAATTTCCATTTGTTCCATATTTTTCGGACAAGTGCACCCAGATGCTAGATGCCAGCTTGCATCCCTCTGTTGTTGTGGGCACTGCATACATCTAACTCTTGGTCTCCAGCAGCAGCTAGGCTAACAGCAGTATTCTTTCTCTGCCACCCAAGACAGGAGGGCCACCCAGTCCACCCCCCAAAGCTAACCCTCTGGCACCTTGGCCATTAAGTAATCTCAGACAGATGTTGATGTACCACTGTTGCAATATGCCATCTAATAAGCTAATTAGGTAATGATCAATTAATTAATCAGTATACATGGGTAGAATAAACTAACTTCAGATATGACTTACTCTCTTCACACCAATGCCTGTATTTTAAGTCAACTGATGATCAGAATTCATATTTTTTCTGGCAGTGTAGTATTTGGCAATTCTTGTTTACATTGCTAAGAAGTATCACATAGAAACAAAGATACATGTTAAAATAGAGGTGAACTGCTTTGCAAGTTCTACCCAATATTCAAAGATAACATAAAATATATGTGAAACACACATACCTTTCAACTTCTTTGCTAAGAATTCTATACAAAGGCCCTAAAGCAGGAATATTTTTTTAAATATCACTCTAATTGACACAGAAAGTTAATATAACAATGGATTTTGCATCAACATGCATTTTGAAACTCTAATAACAGGAATTATTCACTGACTGTGATCCAGAAAAATCAAATATTTGGAATTAGAGAGAGAGACAGAAAAAGAGAGTGAGTATGTAAGTGAGTGGGTGAGTTAGTGAGAGATAAGACTGAAAGGACAGAGATGGAGATCTATTAAAGGACAGAGGGATAAATGTTGACAAGGAAGAATGAAACAGACTGACAGAGACAGAGAGAGAGAGGGAGAAGCCTATGACTTAGTTAAAATGAGAAAGCAGACAGTGATATAGTTAAAGACAGATATGCATTTGTGGGTGGAGTACAGAAGGGAATGTTGAACATAGCTTAAGAAATAATACTTTAATGCAGGAAATGGACAGTAGCAAACCACTGGAGAATGTTTTAGCTGCAGTTTTGACTCACCTTCTGGACCTCAGACCCTTAAAGAGAGAATGTTAAAGCAGAGTACATAGTAAAACTCCTTATACCAAAGTGGAATGGAAGCATCTAAGTTTACAGCATATTTTCAGAAGTGTGTTAATGCAGTTTGCTGTCTTACTTGTCTGAGTAATGGATGTTCTGATCTAGGCATTCAGCCTGCTTGTTTGATTAATATTTGCCTTCTATGTTTTTTTTTTTATTTCTGTCACATGGGTTACCACCTTTTTATATGTCTAAAGTGGGACATTTTTTTAAAGAAATGTGACATTTTGCAGGACAAAGAATGCCCACAATCAGTGGTTCTGTGTTACATAACATCTAGGTCTTCAAACACCAATGTTGAAGAATGGGCTCTGAGTTTATTCTTGTGGACTTTTGACAGTAACTTTGGCATGGTCCAAGCCCATTTGTTTATTTTTAATGTTTTCGTATTATGCCCCCTCTGCCTAGCTGCTGTGTTAGTTAACATTTTCCACCATTTGATTTCTCTGCCTTATTACCCATTTTCTGCATTGCATGCTTATGGCACCATGTGCTCAGAGAGATGAGGCCACTCAAGGAGAAATGGCCAGTATACTTTTTGTCATCACTGGTAGTAGTAGTAGTATGTGCTGGTATGCACTGCCATGTATTTGAGAGGAGTGCAAGTATGATAACTTGACAGAAGATTTGCACTTGAAAAAGTATAGTTGGATATATTGTATAAAAAGCAGTTCATATTACAACCCTGCAGCACATTAACAATGTTTTAAAATGGAAATGTACTCCACTAAGCATTTTCTCCCAGATCTGATTAAACATAATAAAGTTGCTACTACTTAAGCCTTGCCTCTTAATATAGCAAACATCTTTTCCGAGAGAGCCACAGTTTGAAAAAAATTATGATTTCTGAATTATTTAAACATACTGTTTGTTGTTCAGAGTTTCTCATTTCTGATCTTCCACGCTGAACTTATCTGAGGTTGGTGAAAAAAATTAATAATTAGTCGTATTCTTTCATCAAATAAGTAACAAAATTTAACCATTCTGTGAACTTCCTAATTGTAGTTGTTAATAAGCTGCTAGTAAGTGTTCCACTTTTTGGTCACTTGTTCCACATTATGAGCGGTAGTGTTCCCCATTTTGGAGATGGAAGGTTGAGAGTTATGAGGAAAAGCAGATATCGAAGAATAAATGAAAACATAGTGGAAACTGATAAACAGATTATTAAATCACTATACATTCAGTCCCACTTTCCTGCTAAATAAAACAAACAGCTAGCAAGAAAACTGTCTGTACACAACAGGAAGAAAAGTACAAAACAAACAAGTGTGAAACTACACAGCATTCTAGACATCAGCTCACTTAACAGACTACTGAAATAAGACAATATAATTTTTCCCTTTCATCATTTTTTTATAGAAACCTAAAGAGCTCCAAGGATGACTGTGACTGTTTGTTGGTTGTGCATGTTCAGTGGTTCAGCCAATGGATTAGAAGAGAACAGTGTCCAGGAGAGTAGAAAGGGTAGTAGCTACTTCAGTAACAATGGCTACAGGCTAACAAATACGGCAGGTCTTGAACAACAGAGTAAAATTAAAGATTAAGTGATGGAGATGGCTTTGTGGTTAAGGTCTTCGCCTTCCATGCACAAGGTACAGGGCAATACCTGTTTGGAGTTTGCATGTTCTCCCTGTGTCTCCGTGGGGTTTCTCCCATGTCTGAAAAACACCTGAGTCCATCTCAAACTCAACAATGAATGGAGCTATGGGCACCAGCACAGACTCTACATGATGCCCTATAGGGGGAATAGTTGTACAGACCAATCACTTTGGGCATCTACTGTGGTGCACAGTATCCTAAAGATAGGAGAACACAGATCACAGAATGCATGCCGTGGCATGGGGTAGCCACTCGACGGTGTAAAATATGGCCCTAGGTGATTCGGTCATGTTGACTAATGTCACCAAAAATAGGTTCACTGACAGGACGCACCTTGGAAGTAGATGAAATGATGATATGGAGGAGGCTGAACATATTATGTATCCACGAGATGAGATGGAAGCGCAGTGCAGCAAAGTCACTTGGCTTGGGATCCAGAGTCTACTACTCAGGTGGGCCGGCTAGAAATGGTGCAGGAATTGTGGTGAGGGAGAGGCTTCAGAAGGCAGTAAAGGATATCATCAGAATTAATGACAGACTCATGGCAGTCAGACTCCAATGTAATGATAGGGCAGTATTCATAATCTCAGCCTATGCACCACAGCAGGGTTGTGATAGTGAAGAAAAGAATGCATTCAGACAGCAGTTGCAGGACCTACTAGATAAAGCAGGACAACATGAATTGGTGTTGATAATGGGGGACATGAATGCACATATCGGGACAGACAGAACAGGATATGAAGACTGCCTGGGTGCACATGGGTGGGGCAACAGGAATAAAGAAGGAGAAGCCATTCTAGACTTCTGTCTGGCAAATGGCTTGACAGTAGTCAACACATGGTTCAGAAAGAGAGACAGTCACAAGATCACATACAAGAGTAGTTAACATGCAACTCAGGTAGACTTCCTCCTAGTAAGGAAAAGGCACTGGGACAGAATCCATGATTGCAAAGTCATTCCCAGTGAAACAGTCGGCCCACAGCATAAACCACTAGTTGCCACAATCAGCTGCAAGCAGTGGTCAGAGAAGGCTCTAAGGTCACAGAGACCAGGCTGAAGACCTGGAAGTTGACTGCAGAGAAAGTACAACAGTTCAAGGAATTACTCAGGACTCTAGCACCCCAAGAAGAGGAGGAAATAGGTGGAGTTGAAGAAGAATGGCAGTACCTAAAAACAGCATGTGTTAGGACTACAGAAAAGATATGTTGCCAAGCCAGGTATGGAAATAAGGTACATAAGGAAAGCTGGTGGTGGAATGAAGAAGTCCAGGAAGTCATCAAAAGAAAAAAGGAGTACAGGAAGAAGTGGGAGACAGAAAAGATTGACCAGTTAGGAAGGACTAATGGTTGACTAACAAAGAAGCTAAGAATGAAGTTGCAATAGCAAAGAATAGGGCAGCACTGTACCAACCTCTGGAAAGTGACTCAGTAAGGGACACAAAGAAACTGTATCAGGTTGCAAGGCAAAGACAGAAAGATAAAGAAGATAGTCAGACACCCTTCATAAGGGATGTCAGCAACAACCTGCTCACCAGCCCAGAGGACATCAAATGTAGATGGAAGGAGTATTTCCAGCAGCTTCTGAATGCAGAAAACCCCACAGAAGCTGTACTGCCCCAGCAACAGCCTATGATGAGAGAAGAAGAGCAGCCCACCCTAGAAGAAGTAAGAACAGCACTAAGGAAGATGAAGTCAAGGAAAGCAGCAGGCTCAGATGAGGTCACAGCAGATATGATAAAGATGCTGGGTGAGACAGGGAAGAAATGGCTCCTGAGGGTACTAATAGCAGTGTGGAGAAAAAAGCATATCCCAGATGACTGGAGAATAAGCATACTCATGCCAGTGTACAAGAACAAAGGGGACATCCACAACTGTGGGCAGTACAGAGTCATCAAACTTCTATCCCATTGCATGAAAGTTCTTGAGAGGGTAATTGATAAATGGATATGCAGAATAGTAGAATGTAAGATGGGAGATGAGCAGTTTGGATTCAGCTCAGGATGCAGCACAACTGACCCGATGATTGCATTGAGACAGATACTTGAGAAGAAGCTAGAGATGAGGAGAGAGTCCAACTGGGTATTCCTAGACTTGGAGAAAGCATATGACAAGGTCCCAAGAAAGCTGTTCTGGGCAGTACTGTGGTGGTTTGAAGTCCCATAAACATTGGTAGAATTAGTGCAGGCTATGTACAAGGACCCAATGACTCAAGTAGGAACAGTGTTTGGCCTCACAGAGGGGTTCCCAGTGGGTGTGGGTGTACATCAGGGTTCAGCTCTGAGCCCACTGCTGTTCATACTGGTGATGGACTACATTAGCAAACAAGTTGGAGGGGACGGATCAACAAAGCTGCTGTATGCAGATGATGTGGCAGTACAGGCAGACTCTGAGCTAGAACTTCAGCAAAGGATAGGAGAATGGAATGCAAATCTGAAGGCACATGGGATGAAGCTAAGTAGAGATAAGACAGTGGTAATGGCAGCAAATTGGGGAAATCAGAAGAAGCTGAGAATAGAGATAGAAGGGAAGATAGTGGAACAGGTAAACAGCTTCAAGTATCTCTGAGGAGTAGTTGAGGAGAAGGGTAGTCTGAATGAAGAGGTCAAAGCTACAATCAGAGGGGCTGCAGCCAACTAACATAAAGTATCAGGTGTAGTCTATGACAAAAGAATGCCAAAGAAGCTGAAATGTAAGGTGTACAAGACAGTGGTGTGACCAGTACTACTTTTTGGTACAGAAACCTGGGCAGTAAAGGCAGAACAGTTGAAGATGCTAGAGGTGATGGAAATGAAGTGCCTGAGAAAGGGGATAGGATGCACACTGTGGGACAGATGAAGAAATGAGGACATAACAGCAGAAGCCAAAGTAGCTCCAATTGCAGAAAAGATCAACAGATTACAGTGGTTTGGACACATGTCTAGAAAAGCAGAAGACAATCTGGTGAAGAAGATTTGGAACAGACATGAAGAAGGTAAGAGGAAGTGAGGACATCCAGCAAAGAGGTCGATGGATTGTGTGAAAGAAGATCTGCAACAGTCAGGCATGAGTGTTGAAGAAGCCAGGAGTGTGGCACTGAATTGAGAGAGTTGGCGACAGTTAACATGATACCCTGACCCATGTAGAAAAATGGGAAAATGGGGGCTGATGATGATGATGATGATGCAGTTGTACTCTTATGACCTATTTCTGTGAGAAGTGGGTAAAGTTATTACTTTGGGACATACCAAAATATTAGTGACTCCTAGGTGAAGACTGGATTTCTACTTGGAAAAGTCAGACTGTGTTGCATCTGCAAGAGGAGGGCAGGAAGACCTGTTGCTCCATTCTCACAAAGTTTATGATGTTTTGCTACCAAAAGGGAGAGATGCTTGCCATCCTACATTTTATTTATAGTCAGTGAAGCAGGGAGGGAAGTCTCATTATTTATCTTTCGCCTAATAAAAGTAAATCTGTACTGTATTTGTGTCTGCTTTGATACTTTTGCAAAGTATTGTGATATTTTAGACTGTCAAAAGAAATGTAATGCATAGAAAAGAATCTGTAGTTGTTTAAAAAGGTAGATGAAGAAATAAATGAAGCTTGGCTTTGTTAGGTATGGAGACAGTTGCCTTCCTAAATACTACCAATTCAGATCCGCCCCACACACACATAAACTGTGTTATAATATGTCAGACATATTACTGTCACTGGAAACTTGTGCAATCTTTGGTTAAAACTTTGGTTGTTAATTTCTTCCAGTAAATTCCAATCCATCTTGCCTGTTTTTTATAACCTCACTTGCAAACATACCTGTAGGTAAAATTTACTTTCTCCATTCCCACACTGGCTTGGTTCTCTTCACTGCTAATACTTGCTGCTAATTTATGAATTAAATATTAAATATTCTGTATGGTTGGTGTTACTTTCTTTAAGGACTTGCATCCAAAATCCTAGAGTCTCTTTATCTCTCAAGCTCCACCCCTGTTGTGTAATTATCCCTTTCCACTTTGATCTATAACCTTCTGCTTGAGTTATGTGTATGAACCATAACTATGTAGCTCTAAATTACCCCTTCATATCAGGTAACACTAAAGCACGTTGTTTGATGAGGAGAATCATTATCCCAATTAATTCTTGCTCTCTTCCCCTCACAAATAAATTCCTTCAAGTCCTTATTATTATCCACAACTTCTCTTCTGGTTGATAAACATGCGCTTGACCTGTATATAATATTTTCACTGTTTGTATTGTACTATCCATATCCATAATCAAGAGCTTCCAGTTTCTCAGTTTTACTTAGTTTTTCCCCCACATATCCGTAGCTGCCATAACAGAATTTTTTTTAATACATACACCTAAATACTTCATTTTATTATGTCCCAATAAGTATGGGTATTACTGAAACAAATTATTGCATAGGCACATTGTTTATCAATATAACTTTTCTTTTATCTTCATTTATTTTATATTAGTTTATCGTTATTACCTTTATTTTATCATTTATTGTATATTAGAAAAAACTTGAAACTGTTTCAGAATGTTCCACAAGACTGAAATGTCCTTTTCTAGATGTATTATGTGCAAAATAATATAGTCTACAAATAAAATTAAATTTTCTTGAGTACCATACCAGTTATATCATTGAATTTGTGAATCTCTTTTTTTTGCAGCTCTAAATATAAAGTAATTAACAAGGTGGAAATGAGACATCTCTGCTTGGTTCCCCAGTTTAAACACAACTTGTAAGAGTGGAATTCTCCCACCTTAACTTTTGCTTCCAACTTTTCATAAATCCTCCTTATTAACCTTATTATTCTAATGGGGAACACAAATGCTACAGTTGCCCCAGTCATGAAATCCTAGCTAAATGTATTGAATTTTTGCTCTGAACAAGAGCTCACCAACAACAACGTTTTCTTATACTCTGATTCCCTCTGGATCACCATTTTTTGTTAATGTTGTATATGTTTGCCTTTCCCCCCACATAACCACACTAATCCATATCTATCAGTTTTGGTAAAACTTTTGCCATTTTCTTAGCTACTTTGCATATAAACTTCATAATTATGATTTAAATTAAAAAAAGGGCTATATAAAACAATACATGAGGAGTCTCTAGCCTCTTTGGGGAATATGGTCATTACATTTTTTTCAAGGTGCTGGTACATCTTCCCATACCCACAACTTTTAAAATACTGTTAAATAACACCTTCCAGATCTTTATCACTTTCTTACCTGTGGAAGCAGAAAATCAGGCCAAATCTCCAAACATCTAAATGATTAATTTATGAAGATAAATATATAAAAAAGACATGCAAAGCTTTTGACTAAACCAAACCCTTTCTGAATGCATAACAGTGAACTTCTTTTGTATAACATTTAAATAACAGTCACGTTGCCATTAACCAACTGGAAAATGGTATAATATACAAGATACACAGCCGCAGGTTAAGTAAGAAAACAAATGTAAAATCATTAAAACTATTTTATGACTATAACAAATAAAAAACATTTGAATATTAATTTGCTATCTGATATAATTCATATTTTGTTTTATTAATACGGGTCTTCGGCTAATAGCCACATTCACACCTGGAATCTCCAAATTTCCACATGAACACTATCTGCTCCTGGAGACTTCTTTGTCAATTGAATATATTTATTATTTATTTTATGTTACTTGTTTACCAGGATAGTCTGACTAGGCTAGTAGCCCATTTTGAGTGGAGGCCTGGGGAGTAAAGCTCCAGAGATAGTGACATAAGTAGTAATTAGTTATACAAAGTTAGAAGAACATTGGTAGCAAAATGCTAAGGATTGATATCAGATATTACACACACATTAAAATAACAGCAGGTACATTCCATTAACAAATTGGAAACCAAGACAGGTAAGTACAGAACAGATAAATTAAGTATGTGTTGCTTATTAACTACAGTATGACACTGATGGTGGATTAGGGACAGAATGAGAAAAGAAAGAGAGGTGGAAGGAGATTATCCTGGTGTGATTCAGGTGCAGAGCCAGTTATTGAAGAGGTGTTCTTTGAGTAGTAGCTTAAATCTAGTGTTGGTGGGGGTGGTGTGTATGTTTTGTGGGATACAGTCCCAGATTTTAGCAATATGATTAGCAAACAGAGTCACCAAAAGAGTTATTAATTTTGTGGCTTTTTAGAAGTAGTTTATTGGATGAGCGAAGTGCATGTGAGCTGTTGTAGGGTTGGACTATGTTTTTAGTGCTGGACAGGCATCCAGATGATAAATAAGGGTTCCTATTAGATGACCAAAAACGCATTCTTTCGAATACGTCTTGGCTAAACTTGAAAAGATGAAAAGGGAATATGACAAAGTGGCATATAAGCAAATTCTTTCCCTGGGAAAGAAATCGCTTGGCCGCATCCGTTACTTTGCCGTTTTTGTCACTGTGGTGCGATCTCGGAGTTGGTATATTTAAGTGGGGGGCACAGCCCCCCATATCGGGGGTTGTGGGGGGCGAAGCCCCCCCACTTTATGTTATGTTTTAAGTGTTTTTCTTTTTGGAACAGCGATTTTTTTTTCCTGTTCTAAGCATTCGAGTTTGTAAGTTTTTGCTTACATGGGGTCAATAAATCATCATTCGCTTTTCTAAGCATTCGATGATTTAATATAGACCCGATAAATGATATTATCAGCATTTGTCAGTTGGCTAGGTGATAGAAGATGTGGTAGTTCTAGCCAGTCATCATCATATCATCATTATATATCATCATTTTAGCTCATCTCTTCCTCATCTCTTTCTATCTCAGCTATTAAGTATTTTTTAAACTAGAAACATCTGTATTAGATTATTACGTATGACACAGGCCATGTTACATTTATATAAATGAAAATAAACCATAGCAACACAATATCGTTTGCAAACATTATACATTCCAAACCGTGCCAACGCAACTGTAGCTGCAAACATTATATATCACTTTTAACATATCCAGTCATTGTTAGTCAGCCATTGCATAGCTCATTCAAGTCATGCCCTCTTTTAAACCTCGTTCCTCCTCTGCATGTATTGATCCGACATTTCTCATTTTTTTCTATGTAATTTGCTTCTACCCTTTTCTAAAAATCCCAATTCCAGTTGTTTTATCTCTGTTACTATCTTTGCTACTTCTAGTAAAGTTGGTTTAGACTTTGATTTCCATTTTTTAGTAATTGCTATTTTGACAGCCAACATAATTATACTCAGCACAGCCTTACTATATCTAGACAATTCCAATTCTGTATCATAGCTCAAAAAAAATTATTTCCCTAGTTACTCCAATTTGCTCACACAGCATGTCCGACAGAGCAGTCTGCAGGGAGCCTTTAAGGTCTGCCAACTCATTACATTCCCAGAAAATACGTTCTCAATTATCGCTTTCTTCCCCATCACACCTCCAACATTTGCTGTCTTCCTGAGGAAAAACTCTTTGAAGTCTGCTTGGGGTATAAAAATACCCATGTAAACACTTCCAAGCAAAGATTCTAAATCTTCTAGATTTTGTTGCATATTTGGGAGACATACATATATTCTCCCATTGTTTCTTTGTGAATTGCTTATCTAGTCTCTCTTCCCAATCCTTCCTAACCTCTTCTGTTTGAGTCTTATAGTTATCATGCAGTATTTTATATGGTCTACTAATGATTCCTTTCTTAATGGCAACTTCTGTTCTAGATTCTGCTAAAAACTCTATCAGTGCTGGTCCTTCATTTAGGACCCCCTATTTCTTTCTCTTTGCCTGTACTCTGATACCAGTCCTTGATATGGAAGGCAGTCTCTTGCCTGCAGTCCAAATAAGTTCTT
This sequence comes from Protopterus annectens, assembly GCF_019279795.1. NCBI lineage: Eukaryota > Metazoa > Chordata > Ceratodontiformes > Protopteridae > Protopterus > Protopterus annectens. The sequence goes on from NC_056738.1 coordinate 404,042,242, forward strand.
GGTGTCTTCCTATTCTATTACCTTTCCCTCTCTAGTTAGTTGCTTCCAATACCTTGGTTCCTTTGCCAGTTTTCTCCAATATTTTCCTACCCCATCTTGCCTAATTGTATCCCCAGTTGCAGTCATCCATAGCTGCAGAATCTCCTTTCTCCATTCCAGTGTTGGCTTAGTTCTTAAAAGACCTTCTGCTACTTTATGAATATAATATTCTGTATGACTATTGTTGCTCTCCTTAAATGTCTGCATCCAATATCCCAGTCTCTCCCTATTACTTGAGCTTCTCCCTTGTTTCATCATCATCTGTTTCCACTTTGAATTATAGTTTTCTGCTTGTGCTATGTATAGGAGCCTTAACTGTGTTTCTCTGAAATACCCCTTCAATGCAGGTAATCCCAACCTGCCCTGTTCTTTTGATAGAAAACGCTTATCCCACTTGACTCTTGCCATCTTTCCCTCCCAAATAAAATCTTTCAGCTGTTTATTAATTGCTATCCACAATTTTTCCTGTGGATGATAAAAATATGCCTGACAAGTGTATAAGACTAAAAGGACTAAAAACATTTTAAATACTTGTATCTTACTGTTGATATCCATATAACAAGAGTTTCCATTTTCTCAGTTTTTGTATAATCTTTTGTTTAGTCTCTTCCCCCATATCCTTAGCAGCCACACCGGTATCATTTTTAATCCATACTCCTAAATACTTCTTTTTAACATGGCTCCATAAATATGGATATTGCTGAATCAGTTTTTATGTGAGTACATAATTTACCACTATTGTTTTTGATTTAGCTTCAATAACTTTGTATCCCAAAAAGGTTTTTGCAAACTGTGTCAATATGTTCCACAGCACTGTAATGTCCCTTTCTGTTTTTTTCAGGTATAATGTCATCTGCAAATAGAGACAGCTTTTCTTGACTACCATACCAAGTACATCCTTGAATCTCTGAGTCCATTACTTTCCCTGTTGATGCTTATAAATATAATGCAAATAACAAAGGGGAGAGAGGACACCCCTTCCTGGCCTCTCTAGATTATCAAAGAGGACCCCACCCACTTCATCCTTCACCTCCAATCCCTCACATATCCTCCCAATCAACCTTATAATTTTATCAGGGAGTGTAAATGCTTCCATTGCTCTGTTCATAAAATCCCAGCTTACTATGTCAAATGCTTTCTCTGCATCAAGACCCACCAGCAACAGTGGTATTTTCTTGCATTCTGCTTCCCTCTTTATCATCACTGTTCTGTTTATGTTGTCAAATGTTTGCCTCCCCTCCACAAAACCACATTGATCCATATCTATCAATTCTGGCATCACTTTTGCCATTCTTTTGGCCATTATAGATATAAACAGTTTATAATCATGATTTAGTATTTAAATGGGCCTGTATGAAACTAGATCTGATTGATCATTACCCTCTAGTTATTACAGCTAGTACCACTTTCTTCAAGGATTTTGGTACTTGTACCCCTCTTAAAATACAGTTAAACAAAACCTTCCAGATCGTTATCAGTTTTTCAATCATAGCTTCCAAACATTCACAGGAATACCATCTATTGCGGGGGACTTTCCTGTAGATTGGTTATACATTACCATTTTTATCTCATCTCCTGCTATCCTAACTTTTAGAAATTGTGCCTCTTCTCCCTCTAGCTTTGGCATATTTAATTCTTCCATAAACATTTCCAGTTGTACTTTTTCTTGATTTCCATATTTTTCTGCTTTATACAGACTTTCATAGAATTTCCAAAATATTTGTAATACTTCTACAGGATCCCTTGTTATCTTCCCTGTTACAAGCTCCCTAAGCTTGGTGACAGCCCTTCCTACTTTCTGTTGCCTGAGTCATTGTGCTAAAAGTTTTTGTGCTCTAGAGTTATCAAAAAACAGTTGCTTCACAGCAATCTGTCTAAATTCATGCATATTATCGAGTTAATCCCTTATTTTCTGTTTTGCTCCTCTTCTTGTTCTGTGAGATTCCCCCTATTTTGCAATACTTTAATATTTGTCAGTCCCTCTAAATAATTATTGTTACTTTTAATCCATATCAACCTTTCTTTTATTTCCACCCTATTTTTAAATTCCACTTTCATTTTATCGCACTACCTAGCTATATTTTCAGAAACAGTTTCTATCTTCTCTAATAGCTCCTGAATAATTTCTCCTACCCATTCCTTAAATTCCTCTCTTTTCAACAGATAGGTGGGAAAGCGACAGTGTCATATTTTTATTTCATTATCCTGTGTTTTAATTTTAGTTATTATTAGCACATGATCTGAAATAGTTACTGGGTGCACATCATAGGTTCATAGGTTCATACTAGGCTATCTGCCCAAGGGCATTTATAAGCCTAGCCCATAGTTATGTGGCTTTCGCCACCCCTTTAGTTTGAATAAAACTATGCTTATTATTTTGCTGTGCCTCTGTCAAGCAGTGACACTGAAGTAATCCCTGGGGTATATCTGCGATCTCCCATCCATTGGTCAAGATTCCTCTTGAACAAGGCCAGTGAGGTGCTCTGCCTCACATGTACCGGGATTTTGTTCCACAGCATAGGGAGTCTCTGGGTGATGAATCTGTCCCTCCAGCACGTTCTATTAATAACCGTGTCAAGGTTTAAGTCTCCCGCCCTTGTGGTTCTGAGGATCTAGATTTTTGAGGTGAAGCATATTCATCAAATCTGGGTTTGACATGGCCTTATATGTCAGGCACAGGTCACCTCTGAGCAAGCGGTATGAGACTGAATAGAGCTGGAGTTCTTTCAGTCGGGCAGCATAAGACATATTTTGAGACCCTTTATCCTTTTGGTGAGGAACTTTTGGGGCCTTTCCAGCTGCTGCAGGTGTCGGGTCAGATACATTCGAATGGGGCATTGTACTCAATCATAGGTCTAATGAGTGATGAGTACAGGGGACGATGACCTCCCTTGATCTAGATGTGAATCCCTTCATGATCAGGTGGGCAGTGTAGAAGGTTTTCCTAACTACTTTAGCAACATGAGTGTCAAGCGAAGGCTACTGTCAACCTGGGTCCCCAGATCCCTGATGACTTCTTCTGTGCTCAGTGGATTGCCACCTATATGGTAGCTAGGGGTAACCTTGTTTTTCCTGAAGGGTATGACTATGCATTTCTTGGCGTTTAACTTTAGGCCATGGCTCTGGCACCAGTTATCCGTTTCTGTGAGGCCCTTCTGAAGGATATCTGTGTCAGATGTGTTTTCGACTATGGCCCAGTTTGCAGTCATCTGCAAACTTTGTCAGCCATAACCCTCCTGTGTTTGCTTGTACTTCAGAAAAGTAGATGCTGAACAAGAGTGGTCCCAGGACTGAGCCCTGTGGGACACCACTTGTGACAGGCTTTGAGACTGACATGGCTCCAGCAACTCTGACCCTGTGGGTTCTGTCACTTAGCCAGTTTGCAACCCATCTTGTGATGTATGGGTTTACATTCAAGCTGATGAGTTTTTCGATGATACCCGAGTGGGGTATTGTGTCGAAGGCCTTTGCCAGGTTGAGGTAGGCTGTATGGACTGCCTTTCCCTCATCAATGGCCTTGGTGACTGTCTCGAAAAAGTCAACCAAGTTTAAAAGGCATGATCTGCCTTTGACAAAGCCAAACTGGGTTGGATCCCAAGTCTGCAAGTTTCCTATGTCTTTATTTATGAGTTCCATTATGATCCTCTCCATGGCTTTGCAGATAAGGCTTGTCAAGCTAATGGGACGGTAATTTCCAGGGTCGGTGGAGGCACCGCCCTTGTGAAGTGGGACCACAGTCGCCGTGCGCCACTCCTTGGGTACGTATCCTGAGGTGAGACTAAGATTAAACAGCTGTCCTAACTGCGGGTTTAATTCCTCATTGAGTTCGTGGAGCATATAGCCGGGGACACCATCCGGTCCCATGGATGCTGTGTTTTTTGCCTTGAAGAGAGCAGTTCTCACCTGGGTGTTGGAGATGTTTGGGGGGCTACAATCCTCTGGTATAGATATCTCTCCTTTTGGGGGGGGGGAGAAGTTTGCACTGAACCTGTCAGCCAGTATGTTGGCAATGTGTGTAGGTTCAGTAATCTTCACATCATTTTGAACTAATTCTGAGCATATCTGGGAGTTTCCTCCTAGGTTTCTAACATAGCTAAAGAAGGCCTTATGATTGTCTTTTGAGTCCTTGGTGATTTTTCTCTCAAAATTTGCCTTGGATGATTTTATGAGAGCTCTTAGTTTTTACTTATAATGATCAAAGGTGTCTTACCTTTCAAGGATTTTGCTCTATCTTGTAGTAGCTTCCTCCTTTTGTTGTAGAGCTTGTTTATGGCTGGGGTCCACCAGACTGGACGCTTGCCTTTGGTACAAAGAGTCTTAGTTTTGTTTGGGATTGCCTGATCCATGCAGTCCTGTAGGTGCTGGTAGAAGGCATTTGTAAGTGATTCAGCGGTTTGAGTAATGTTTACCACTGGCTCAGGGGCCTTAAAGGAGATCACACTAGTTTTTAGAAGTGTGAAGTTGGCTTTTGAGAAGTTTTTCACTGTGGTCTTTTTTATTTCAGGTGGGGCGGGATGAGGACCTCCAGCGAGATTAGTTTATGATCTGATCTCACCAGTGAGGGGTATACTTCCGGTGTTGAACATTGTGATCCCATGTTCATGATGATGAGATCAAGTATGTTTTCTCCTCTTGTGGGGATGGTGACTAGTTGTTCCATGGCATTTGAGTTTATGAACTCCAGGAACCTTTGGGCTAGAGTGTTTGGGCTTGAGTAGTGTTCCCAGTCTATATTAGGGTAGTTGAAGTCACCTAGTATGATGGTGTTTGGAGATACATTTATCCCTCCAATGTTTTCAGGAAGGCCATGTGAGGTTCCTGAGTTTGAGAGGGTGGCCTGTAACATGCTACAAATTGCAGAGCAGTCTTGCCTATGGTTAATTGCACCTGGATGGTCTCCGATGCATCGTGCGTTGCCACCAACCTTGAGGTGTGGGTGTCCTTTATGAATATGGACACCCCTCCTTTCTTGGTGTTGTCCGGATTTTGGGGCGGAACGCATGATATGAGGTGAAACCTGATAGTGCTGGGGTGCTCTCAGGAGCCTTGAACCAGGTTTCTGTCACAGCACAGACATCGATGTTCTCCATACTGAGAAGGGCCTCGAGTGCGTGCATCTTGAGATTGAGACTTCTGGCATTGAGCAGCATTACCCTTAGTTTTTTCCATTTTGTGTTCTAGGGTGGTAGGTTTAGAATTTGAGCCTTGCCTAAAAAGGCACTATGGGGGTGGCAAGAGCCTTTGCCAATATCCGGAAGCCTAGGGGTGACAGGTGCAAGCCGTCCCTTGAGCAGCGTGGCTTGTCCAGCATGTCATCCCAGGCAGACAGACATTGGATCCCCTTTGAATGACACCAGAATTTAAGCCAATTATTAAAGCTGATCATCTTATCACTGTATTGTGGCATCATTCTAGGTGAAGGTAGGATACTGCTCAAGGTCAGGGTCATACCTGCCTGGGCTACATAATCAGAGAGCTCCTCAATGTCTCTTTTCATGTAGTCCAAGGAGGTACGTCTCAGGTCGTTGACACCAGCGTGGACAATGACTGAGTCGTACTTGTACCTGCTGTTGAGAGACCCGAGTGCTTGCGTTATGTGGCGGATTCTAGCGCCCGACAGGCAGCTTACTGTGACCTTCTCCTTACTCAGTCTGGTGAGCGGGACGTCAGTGTGTCTGACTATGGAGTCACCTATGACAAGTATGTTTGGTGTTGTATTTGGCCTTAAGGGCAGTGACTGCTTTGCACACTGATTTTGTTGTTTATGTGTTGTTTGTGTGGTGTATTGAGTTTGCAGTTGCTTGGGTGTCTGCTTTGGAGGCCTCTGCTGTTTAGGTAAATTTTTACTCAGAGCCTCCGAGTATGTCTTAGTGTGTTTATGTGTTTGATTCAGTGGTGTGGTTGAGTTATGTGAGACTGGTATTGTGGTGTGTGTAGTTGCCTTCTCCTCCTGCCTGGTCTTGCCAGTCCTGAGTTGAGAGAGCTCAGCCTCCAGTCTGGCTAAATAGCTGCATCTCTCACAAGTGTTAATGTTACGTGGGAGGAGGAGAGGGTTGTCCGTGTACATGAGGCAATTGTAACATTGTCTCAGAATTCCCAGATTCACCAACTGGGCAGGAGAGGACGCCAGCATCTGACCCTTCGACATGCTAGAAATAATTATGAGTTGGTATGAGACAGAAAAGTAGTGGGCTTAGCAGGGAAGTGGGCACTCCTGGGGGTTTTGCTAGTGAGAGATTTGTATAATATAGGAGTGCTTGACCTGCAAAGAGAATGCTTATAAGACAAGGGATATGCTTATAAGACAAGTGCTGAGCTTTTGAGAAGAAAAGCTATTTGGAACAAGTGCTGCACTTTTTAGTGAAGGTGTAAACTGTTTAGGTTCCTAATAGAGCAGTTCTAAGGGAAAAATTGAAGAACAGACTTTCTGGAGCCAGAAAGAGTTTAACCTTGTTTAACCGGCTGCCCGATGCTGCTCTAGTGGCAACTCTGCGCTAATTCGCTAAAGCACGTTAAAGCGTGCTTGATAGCAGGGGCTGGAAAGAAGCAGGAATAGACCCAAAACGGACAATAAAACTACAGTTTCAAGTCAGTAACCACCTCTACGGGGGGCAGGGAAGCTGCTCAATGTTATTCACTGCCACTGATCAACACAGAGACCCTCCTTCAGCCCAAGCAAAAATGGCCTCACAGAAACTTTCAAACAGTTCAGGAACAGCAAGCCTGTAACTGAACTTTTTTAACTCTCAGGACTCTGAGCTCAGCAAGCCTGTAACTGAACTTTTTTAACTCTCAAGACCTTCAATTAAATGCATGTGTTCCTATGTAATGTAAATTCTGTCTAGCCTAGCCCAGTTGTTGTATCTTAGGGAATAATATGTAAATTCACTCCAAATTCCTAGTACTGAATTCACATCTTCCATGCCAAATATTTTCATAAAGTTCTTTAAAAATCTACCCTCCTTTGTTATATTTCCCTTTCTAGGCTTCCCAGATACATCTGCACTGTTGCAAATCAAATTCCAGTCCCTACCCTATAAGAAACATTCCTTGCTGAAAGCTGATTATTTCTCCCAGAATTTTCTTTAGCTCCATTATAGCAGTTTTAGGTGCAATATAAATACATGCCAGTGTAATCCTCCTCCATTGCCAGTAGCCCCTTAGTACTGCAAATCTACCATTATTGTCTTTTTTTTCCCTCTGGTATTGCTATTGGAGCTCCTCTTGCAATTAATATAAGTAATACTAACTTCCTTTGCCCGAAGTATTCTGCTGAATAACCATCCTGAAAAAATTTCATCAAATTCACATGTTCAGTTCTTTCCAAGCGTATCTCCTGTAGAATAGTTATTTGCATTACATTTTTTAATATAGTTCACTACTCTTTCATTTTGTATTTATCTGTGAGACCATTAACATTTAAAGACATTATAGAAATAATCATATTCTTGAGGGATTATTATTCCCACCTTTTATGCATAGCAGCTTTGTTAAATGTCTAGTTCTACCCTTTTTGTTACATGCATGCACTTTTTGGCAGGTTAATATTTTATCAGTTGTTTATTGCCATCTCCATTTGAGCTTATGTCACATCTTGCAGAACATTTTCTTTTATTGAAAACCCTCAAACAAAAATACACACATACCCAATGCCACACTAAAACTTACCAACTTAATAATAACACTCAAAACAGTGTCCATCTTCAAATATTGAAGTTTTACCACCTTAACAGGAAGAAAAGTTCCAAAGTGACAGCCACATACACAGCCTCGAGCTAAACAGAAAGAATGATTATCCATGCTAAGATGCATGGTAGAGCCTGTGATTCTGTTAAGTGCTCTCTGCTTCTGCCTTATCTTTATAGCTCTCCCAGGTGAGAAAACACTTCAATGCTTTCAGAAAACATTTTCTCCAAGCCATTTCTCCTTATCAGATTGTCTGCTAGTAACATGAGAACCAGATACAGTACTGTTTACTAGAAAAAAGACATATGATCAATATTCTTTTTCATTTACTCGCTTTCTGTTAAAACTTGTTACTATATAAAACTAATGGCCTTAACGCAGTCATTTCCCTATGCATGAATGAGAAAACTAATTTTTCTTTTGTCATGCTCTGTTAACAAGATCCCTTTTTTACATTGCAGTGCCTACATTTTTTAAAGCTGAACAAGAAGAAATAGAGAAGAAGGGAGAAAGAAACAAAAAGAATAAACAGATGCACCTGTTTTCATTAGTATCCCCATTACATTTAAAAATAACTGAAAAAACTACTTTATAACATGAAGAGAAAATCATGTACCGCTTAAGTAATACTATTAAGAAAAAAATTGTTTTACTTACAGTTAACTAGCTCCCTCCTCTCCTGCCCTCCTGAATATTTTTACCAACATTAATGACATGAAGTTGGGCATATGCTTTAGAGACTCCTACAAGTTTAACAAAGTCTAAACAATTCCAATATTTCCAGATTTTCTTGTTCTGTCATGTTTCACAAACAATTATTGCTTTGTAATCACACATTTGTCACTTTCCAAGTTACTGATTTTAGTCTCCAAATGTTAATGACGTAAAGTAGGTCATATGCTTGTATGTAATTGTTTTATACTTTCCTCAATGTTACTAGAAGTCACATCTGGAGCTTGCACTTTTTGGTGAAAATCTACATTACTTTTCCCAGTCAGTGCTTTTTCATCACATTTTGTAGCTGATCTTCCTTCAATTCTTCTATATTTCTTTTTTTCCTGGCATCCAGGCAGTGCACTTAGTAGTTAGTTACTGAAATCTACTCAGAAATCCAGGTCCACTGGCTTTCTCTGCTAAGTTTCTTTTTTCACACTGAGAGAACCAGAATTAAGCTGTTATTCAATGTGCAGTCATCTTTAAGTCTCATCAGCTGTTAACTATTGAGACTCATCTTCAAACCTTGGCCAGATTAATTCTTCTGTAAATATTTCCATTTTTGCCTTTTCTTGTTTTTCCAATTCCTGTACCGTATGCATCTTTTCACAACATTCCTAATATAACTAATAGGATCTCTGGTTATTTCTCTTGAAATAGACTCTCTGTATTTGGCTTCTAATTTTTGTTTTCTAAGTCATTGTGATAAAAGTTTTTATGCTATAGAGTTATTATCAAAAATAGTTTCTTAACACCAACCTGTCTAATACTCCGTTATTTTCCTATTTAGCACAATGTAGTTGCTTCTTTTCTAGTTCTGTAAGACTCCCCTTTTTTGCAATACTTTGCCCTTTGTCTTTCTTCAACACCTGTAAATCTTTCTCACATGTCATATTTATTTAATGTTTTAAACTACATTTTCATTTTATCTCACTTACTAGCCATCTCTGAAGCAACTTCTATCTTCTCTAATAATTATCAGATCATATCCACTACCCATTCCTTACATTTGTCTCTTTTTAACAGCTAAGAAGGAAACGTTCCAGGGTCTCATTTTTACTTCACTATCCTGCAGAGCTTTAGCTTAGTTTTTATTGGTGCATTGTCTGATATAGTTATTGAATGGGCCTCAGAGCTTTCAATTAAATATGCATTCTTCTGTGAAATATATTTTTTATCCAGTAATTGTATCCTGGAGAATAATATGCAAATTATATCTGTGTTCCTAAGTTCCTGCTACTAAATTTGCAACTTCCTTGTTAAATATTTTCATATACTTCTTCATAAATCTATCATATTTACTATATTTTCAGTTATAAATAATATTCCCTGTTAAAAGCTTATTATTTAGACTAAAATTGTCCTAATTTCCATAACAGTAGTTTTAGCTAGAATATAAATACATGACAGAGAGTGATCCTACTCCCTGCCAATAACACCGTATTACAACAAATTGTTGTCTTTCTTTTTTTCTTTTCTCATTGTTGTGGTCCCTTATGTAGTCAGTATTATTCCGCTCATTATTTTTTGTTGCTGATACTCTGTTGAATGTTCATTCTGAAATCTTTTCTTTGTCATATTCACATATTCATTTCTATCCATCTGTGTCTCCTGTAACATTGATATTGCTACTAATACTTCTGAATATAATTAAATATTATTTGTTTTATAACTAAAAATAAAAAAGATCCAAACTCCAATGAAAAGACACCAATTTAATGGTACACTGGTATAAAACAAACAGACAATACGTCCCAAAGACTAAGCGCTTTCACCATAGAAATGGCTTCATCAGAGTAACATTGGGAAATTCATTCACAATTTAAATAACATAGTACCCTAACAACCTGACCAATCCACACATAATGACATCATCACATAGTAGTAACTGCAGAAATTTAAAGACACAATACCAATATTGGAGCTAAATAATGAGATATTACAAATATATATATATATATATATAGATGAAAAAAATAACACAAAACAGGAAATCATCACGATCCAAAATAGCTGGAAGAAAAAAATATAAAAGTGTATCTATTGTTTAAAATATATTTAAAAATTATCTTAAATAAGACTTGCTTTTTCTTTTAATATTGGAAGAATAGCAATGCTGTTGTTCAAACCTGGGGGGTAGCATTAAGCCTAAGTTGCCACCTGTTCTCAAGATTTTCCACTTTTAATTTCAAATCACCCCCTCTCTCATTGCAAATTAATTTATTAATCACAAAAAAGATACATTTTTTGAAATTGATGCAAGTTGTACTATGCCTGTACAGTGCATTGTGAACATTCTTCATTCTAATGGCCCTTACATGTTCAGATATTCTTTCCCTAAGCCTCCATACAGGTTTGCCCATATAAAAACTTGTGCAGCTGGTACAAGTTGCTACATATACTAACATGTTGGTGTCACAGCTACACTTAACCAGGCAACTTAATGTACGGTTATAGCCAGGGATAGACACATAAGGGCCATTGTTAATAAACTTACAGGTCCTACATGTCCCACACTTATACATTCTAGATACTTGGTACTTAACGGGTAGAATTCTCCATAATGTTTTTAACATTCCTCCCCCTACTAAACACTATCCTCGGTTTAGAGCCAAGTATGTCCTTGTGTGTGTCATTAAGACCAGAGTGCCATGCATTGTTAATGGCTGAAACAATTTCCTGGACAAGATGGTTGTACCTAAGAACCATTGTGGCATTGTTGCCATTTTGGTTGTTAACAGACTTATCAGGTATTCCAAAACTTAAAATTGGCTGATATAACGTGTCTCTCTTTTTCAGTACCTCATGTTTAACCTTCAAAGTTAGTTTGAGGAGTAACTGCTATCTAGAAACACCCCCACTAGTTTAAACAACTCGCATTAGAAGGTATCAAGGTTGCTCACCAATCTAGACAACCTTACCATATGAGCTTTGATGATCCCCCTTCTTCTGGTGGTAAGGGTGACAGCTGTTGAAATGAAGCATAGAATTGGAGAAAGTTTCCTTTCTGTGAATGTTACTTTCAAGGGAAACCCCATCAAAGTTTAAATGAATATCAAGATAGTTGATTTCCCTCGGGTGCCAAAAACTAGTAAATCTAAAAAGGGAAGTTGTACTGTTAAGAAATTCCAAAAACTCCTTTGCTTCCTGCTCATCCCCTCTCCAAAGGATCAAAATATCGACCAAAAATCTGTTATAAACCAAAATGTTGGACATAAATCTTGAGGAAAAAATAAAATTCTCTTCCCAATAAAGGAGTACTAGGTTGGCAAACACAGGATCATATTTTGCTCCCATGGCAACCCCTGCTATTTGATGGTAAATTTCTCCTTCAAACAGTAAAAAGTTGTTCTTAAGAATTAATTCCATTAGGTCAACTAGCATGTTGATCCTAGTCCTATTAAAAGATTTACTTTTTAACAAACTTTCCCTGAAAAAGTCCAAACCCTCATCATGTGGCATAATGGAAAACAAATGTACGGCATCTATAGTGAGGAATGAAAATGTTTCAGATTGATCAACACCCCTAAGTCTCTCTAAACAATGCCATGAGTCCCTCAGAATATGTTCTGCTTCACCCAAGACGTTTTTGGTCATTGCATCAACGAAAGCAGATAGGGGTTCAGTTTTGGATCCTTTAGCTATGACAGTGGGTCTAAAGGGGGGATTAGAAATAGACTTGTGAGTTTTGGGTATCCCAAAAATCACTGGCATACAAGGATGTTGAACTGAAAGATATTTGTATTCATGCTCGTCAGGGGTCCCTTGGAATAATGCATCAAGCAAGAAAAGATCAATCTTAGAGTAGGCTCTATTGATCTAATTAATACTGGCCCTACTATAGGTTGACTGATCATTCAATATCTCAGACATCTTAAATGCATAGTCATACTGTGACATAATGACCATGCCACCCCCCCCCCCTTATCTGGTTTAATCAACCGCAAATTGTGGTCATTTGCTAAATTGTACAATACCTTTCTTTCATCATTAGACAAATTATCATATGTTTTCCTGTTACTATTTAAAATCCTTCTAAGTTCATTTTCACACAACCTCTCAAACACCAATACATCCAAAATATGAGGTGCCATTAATAGACTGCTTCTCTGCATTGATACTTTCTCTCTAACCTGAACATTGTCATGAAAAAAAACAGCTTCAAATTGAGTTGCCTAATAAATAATTTCAAATTGATTAACACATCAGAAATGTCTAAAGTAAAATCTTATTTTATGTTTATTCCTGTAAGGTCATTTACATTTCATGTCAATATGACAAATCAGCCATTCTGATAAAAAGCTATTACTCCTACATACTGTACATGACAGGTCTTCTGTATGCATGTTTCCAACTTGTAGCTTACATGTACATACTAATGTTTGACAAGTTGCTCTTATATGTAGTTGTTTTTTTTCATCTCTGTTCTGAACCCATGTCAAATTATCCTAGACTTCAATGGAAACACTCAAGAAAAAAACTAAATACATTTTTAAAATCCTAACCCCCTTTAACTCGCACCAAATACACAGAACTATACATAATTTCCAAAAATTTAGTTTATCCCTCCAGATAAGAGCAGTTGCCTCCCAAGTCAATGGCTGCACCCACAGATATTTCCTAAAAGTCAGGGATAACCATGCTAAAGATCATGCTAGAGCTTGTGTTCCACTCACATACATCACCATTCATCTTCATCCTATCTCCATTCCTCTCACACATGTGAAAAACAACCTGCACAAACCACAAACTTTTACTTTTATTCTCTTTTATATATTTTCTTGAATTTTTAACAATGAACAGTTACCAAAAAAACCCTGCTACAACTCAATAGCTTTACATTTCATAAAAACAAAATACCACTTATTCTTATTTCTTTGTTCCAACATTGTCAAAGTAATCTCTTCACTGCTAAGCTGGCAAGTAGAATCACTCTTAACTGTGTTATAGAAAGTCATCTGAATTTCCTAAAATTCATAAATGGTATGTATGATTAATCAACAAGCCTAAAATAGAAGAGATTAGTGAAAGTTGTCTCACTCCAAGGTAAGATAAGTGACCATTTCCACCAACCATGTTTCCATGATCCTTTCTTCCCATAACCAGGACAGAAATACTTATTTTTATATAACCAACATATTCTAACTGGGGTTAAATAAGGTCTTAAGATTTTTTTTTGCCAAATGACTATTTCTGTAAGATTTAATAAAAATGATGTTGCTTCTATAGCCTCAACAAAGCCATGCATTGTAATAATATTTCTAGCACCATATTCCATTTTACTAATACCTCTTACAAAATGTGTGGATTTGAAGGGTGTATGATCTTATATGATCTTCCTAAATACTTTTTAATACATTGAGATATTACTGACCTCTTGATAACTAAGTAGAGTTATTAAATTCTTAATTCTTCTTCTAACCATTAATTCATATGCTGCGAAATAGTTTATAACATCATTCTTTAATATGATGATATCTAAGAATTAAAAAGCTGCAGAAAATAAGTAATAAACTTGTCATTAGAATCTGAATCCCATTTTAACAATTTGGGAAGACTGGAAGCTAAGAGAAGTTCAAACCAATGAAAGTTCAGATAAGAGAGGAAATATTTATATTTTAAAGAAAGTGTCTTTATATATTTTTTAAATGACAATCATGTAACAATGAATAATTCATTATCTCCTCCAAGTGGAAAATCATATTTTCCAAATCCCATTTAATGCCTTGAAAAAAGTAAATCCAATTGCTTGTTCTATTTATAATAGTTTATCTAAGTTTGAAAAAAGCCAATAATTTGTGATCTCTAATATTTTATAAAATTGTTGGAAAATCTTTTAAGTTACTTCCAAGGAATTTTAGGACTTCTCTTTCACTATAAAAAACTCAGCCAAAGTATCTTGACCTTATTAAACTACTCAGTATCAGGAGAAAATAACATATTTTGAATAAAAGATATTCATATAGGCTAAACTTTCATTAAAAAATAATCTGCTGGCAAAAGATATTTAAATTAAACCGAGTCGTTAATATAGATTGTATGTGATTATAGGTTTGCCCTAATTGAGCCTCAACTACATGATCAAAGTGGGGTAAAAATTTTACCCTAAAACTTTAATCTTATTAACTGTCTTTAAATCATGTCTGTAATGCCAGATAGTTTGCAAATAGACATGATCTTTGATTTTGCCTTATTCATACAAAATCCAGAAATTATTTTGATTCAGTTTCATAGGATCATAGGAGAATACTGAACTAACAACCCTAAGGGCCCTTTTTAACCCCAGCTATGTTTCCCATAAATATTGAAAAGGTATTTGTCCTGGACTCCCAAGATGGCTGCACAGTGCTCAGCAACTTAATTTCAGCACTCCCAATGTGCACAAGGAAACTGAGAAATAAGAGCCAGTGATGTCAGCTTGAGTAAAGTTCAGTTAATGGCTAGTAAGTACACTGCTTGGATGCCAGGAAAGATGAAATTTAGAGAATCTAAAAGAAAATCAACCAGAAAATATAAAGAGACAACACTGTCTGGGAAGAATCCTGCAGCTGTTCATCAAAACGCAGCTCAAGCTTGACCTTTACTACAAGGGATGGCTTCCAATAAGTTAGAGGAAAAAACAATAAATCAAATATACTCAGAGGTGAGTAAAATAAAAGAAGCATTGAAGGAGTATATCAACTCAAATAAAAAATGCTGAAAAAGTAGAAAAAGTTTTAAATAGCTATTTGGGTGAACTAATAAAACTGCAAAAATCAGAGGCTGAAATGAAGGAAAGACTGGTTGAGTATGAGACTTCTCAAGAAGACTGTTTAAAAAATGTAGAGTTAGAAGACAGATTGTGCAGAGAAAACCTGAGCTTTTCTAATGTGCCACAGAAACTGGAATGAACAAACTGTATTAATTTAAGGAAAGCACAGGCAAGCAGCTGGACTGTTATTCCACATCAGGATTTGCTAATTGAAAGGGCACATCAACTGTGTGCTCCAAATGTGGCCATAAAAAAGCAGACAAGCCCTACATTAGTAAAGCTGGAATCATGCCAGCAGAAACAGTTGATCCTGACACAACTGTGGCAGAAGGGGAAAACATTAAGGAAGGATACTGCAGAGTGTTGTGAAAAATGATTATTCACTGTACACCACGCAGAAGAGAGGCAAACTTATCCCAGCAATCAGTGAATGTCAAGAGGCAGGAATGAAATTCAAGCTGCTGTATCCAGCTGTCTTCACAAATATTTTTCCCAGAGGATCAAAGACATTTTATGTGTAGAACAAGCTAAGGAGGAAATAAAAAAGTTTATCCAACAAAAAGTGAGCCAACAAACAGAAGGGGGACTCTGCCTATCATTCTTCTGATAATAAAGCTCAAGAGAGACTTTGGCAGTGAAAAGTTTTCCAATTTCCAAAGGAAAATAATTGAGAGACTAAAAAAAGCACATGGGTTGATTAAATGAATCAGGAGTTCCTTGGACTTGAACCAGATTCTGGTATTGGGAGATGGAGATGAAGAGGAAGAACATCAGCAACACAGACATTGATGAATAAATGGGAGCATATAAAGCATCAATCACATCTGTGAAATATGGCTTTACAAGAAAAAGTATCTGAAAAGAATTGGATGTTTGTTTATTTTGTTAAACCTGTGGGTGGTCTGTAAAGCATATATCCCACTTTATATCATTAATGTTTAGAAGTACACCAAAAAAGGAAAAGAGCAACCATAACTAAAGCAATTTTTGTTCTTATTGCTATTTGTTTAAACATTTCATGATATAAACTGTATGTTATATATAGTAAAGTAGCTTTCTGTAGTGTGTAGTAAGTATAGTAAAGTAGTTTTCTGTAGCATGTAGTAAGTGGTATTTAAAATGTGGGGGGGATATTTTCATTGACTGTTGTATGTGTTAAAGATATTAAAGTAATCAAATACTTTTTTAGTTGTAAGAAATACATGCTTTACAGTATAACAAGAGAAGAAAAGACTGGACAAAAGCAAGTTTAACATTAACATGCCATGATCTTAGACAGGGTGATATGTAACAGTGAACTGATTATATTATATATAGAATATCAGACACTTTCTCTTGCTTTCACAAGAGTGTATGTCCAGATTGATGCCTTTTGCTTGGGCCATAGAAAGGTGTTTTTTGTAAGTGGGTAGGCTTGGAAAATAAGACACAATGATAAAAGCCATAAAAATATTATGTTTCTTACATCTGCAAAAATATTAACTATTTTTCCCATTAGCAAATATTAAATGGGAGTCAAGATGTCTGCAACTGAAAAGAGTTGTTCATTCTCTTCTTAGTGAAATTTATAGATTCATTGCTGACTACTTTTACATGGAGATGATATGTCTGCAGATGCAAGGAATTAATCTTGAGAGTTCTGTGCATTCTTTGCTGACAGAAATGCAAAATTTAAAGGTACAATGGCAAGCAGTTCAGTGAAAAATAGTTTGAAATTATGGGAAGTGAATAAGAGATAGCAAACTCCCTAGCAAACTTAATACTTTAATGTCTTTAATAGAATGGTGTACAATTTAGTTTTATTTATAGATAGCCAGTTTACTTATTCTTGAGGCTAAAAGCTGATGTTTTCTGAAAGCATGCAAGCTGTTTTTCACATCTGGGAAGGGAATACAGATAAGAAAAGAACAGACAACAATCAGTCTAAGTGGGAATACAGGCTATAGCATGTGCTTTAGCAGCTGTAACCTTAATTTTAGGTTAGGTAATACCTGTGGGATGTAGCTGTTGATTTTAGGCAGTTGTTCCTATCTGGAGGGTTAAACTGCATTTTTTTAAAGTTGTACATAGTTTTTGTGTGTTTGTTCTAAGTAAATAGGAAATGGGGGTGTTCTGAAAATGTACTTAGATTTGATGCTATCATCTTTCATTCTATCCCTAGCTGTTAGGTTCGGATCCTATCCTTGGATCCGACTTGGACATTACTAAAGCTCATGGTAATCAAAAAGCTCTTGAGCTTCTACCTTACCCATAATACACAACCCCCTGACATACCTCATATCTATTTTGCCACTTTTTGTGAAAGGATGTGGTCAGCTATAGCTCTTGAGTGTCATCATTTTTTAAGATAAGATAGCATTTTATTCATATATTGTATAGGGTTCACTACATAATCTCAAAATTTTGAAACATCGAATTTCAAAATCTCAAGACCATATAGCTGAAACCCCTAAATAATGAAAGACCAGAAGCACAAATTTCAAATCCCAAAGTTCGGAGATGTTGACGTAGCGCTTCTGGTATTGCGGTATGTGAATGGATAGGTGGAAGGTCAGGTAAGTATCTATGTTTAAGTGTGTTGGTTGGGGGCTTCAGTGTGTGTTGTGACTGTGATATGTGTGTGCGAGGGAAATGTAGGTGTGTGGAGGTGTTTCTGTGTGTTTGTCTTGTAGTGCGACCTTGGGGTTAGAATATTTAAGTAGGGGGGGTGTAGGTTTGTGTGTTTGTGTTTTGGGCGATGGTGTGTGTATGTGTATATGTGTGGTGTATGTTTAGTGTAGTGTTTGGGATTTTGAAATTTGCGCTTCTGGTCTTTCGGTTTTTAGGGGTTTCATCTATATGGTCTCGAGATTTTGAAATTCGATAGTTCAAAATTTCGAGATTATGTAGTGAACCTATATATATATATATATATATATATATATATATATATATATATATATTTCTTTGCCTTATTTTTTAAATATTTTCTAGTTTACTGTTTTTCTCTTACCCTTGTACTCATTAAATAAAATTGTTGGCATCTGTCCCTTACTGGTTCTTACACAATAGTGTAGATGCTGTCCGGTTCGATTCTCAGCTAGAGCGTCTTCTGCGTGGAGACATGGTAATGGGCGTACCTTTGTTGAAGGTTGTGCGTCAGGGCTGGTAACTCGGCACATAAAACTCAACTACCAATCATTAGCGGACCGGAGTTCCGATGTGGCGACCCCTAACCGGGAAAAGCTGAAAAGACACAACAACATTGTTGGTAATATTTTTCTTTTCCTTCTTTCTATATAAAAAACAAACAAAAATTTCTCTTTTCTGCTTTATTTCTTTTATTGTAAGAATGGCTGAGAAGGGCCCTTCTGGCTTTAAGAAGTGCTTGAAGTGCGGGCACAAGTTGCCTGTTTTGGACACCCACGATCTATATGTTTATTGTTTAGGTCTGCAGCACCTACAGGAAGACTGTTTTATCTGCCACAACTTTAATCCCCATGCTTTAGAAGACAGGAAGAATAAATTAATATTGAAAGGCTTGCTGCCTTCTTTTTTCAGAGAAGTGATTTGAGGGGCTCAGTCCTCCAAGGTTAAGACCAAGGAGTTGAAATCTCCTGTTCCTTTAATTTCCTAAATTCTATCCTTGGAGTTATCTACGGAGAGGACTAAGTTGGATTTGAGGAGGTCACAAACCTCTTCCCCCTTGGATCTAAAGAAAAAGAGGCTTGCTTATCCGATGTCCTCAGAGTCGACCAAAAAATATTCAGAGCCAACAGTGTCAGATCCTATTGTTTTTCCTAGGACCTGTTGTTCTCCCTCTGTAGATCCAGTTTCTTCCAGGGTTCCATCTCCCTTTTTAGAAAGGTGCCATGCTAAGTCACCTTCCCTGGCCTTGTCTCAATCCTTCAGAAGGTTGACTGAAGAAGATGTGGATATGAAGATGAAGAAGTTACTCTCAATGCAGAGCCAGATGGGTGTGCTACCAGCTCCTACCACTTTGGGGCAGTAGGCCTCTCCTTTGACCACACCACCACTTTAGATTCCTTCTCTGATCACTTTGGTTGCATCAGAGTCCCTGGAACTGAGTCTTTTGGGTCCATCTGGCTTGGATCCAAATATGATCCTATCTTTCGATCTGAAGCTAACTCTGAGTGTCACAGCTCTGACATCTTCAGATCCATTGGACACTCAGAGCTGAAGCTTCCTTGTTAGATCCAAGGCACTGGGATTGACTCTGAAGGTCTTGGAGCCATCTGTGTGCTTTGGTGCCTCAGAAATGGACAGCTCAGCTCTGACTTCCTCCTCAGGGAGGTTGCTTTCAGGGGAGGGAGGAGAGTATTGTCCAGAAGCCTGTCTTCATGGTGCAGAGGTCTTCTCTTTCCCTGGAGTGGTCTGCCTTTGAGGTTGTGAAGTGGATGTTTTCTGCTTTGACAGAATTGACGGTCCCAACCCCCTTGGATTTTCACTTCAGCACTCAGATGTCTCTGTGCTTGGATCCTCATCATTCCACTCCACAGGGACAGCCAGCTTGAGACTTCCAGTCTACCCAGCAGGATCTTATAATCTCTTCTGACACTTCCCTGGAACACCCTACCACCTGCTGAGGAAGTCCCTAAGAAGAGAAAATGGAAGAGGAAGCACTTGGACTGTCCACAAGAGTCAGTCACTAAGCATATGGACTTCAATGAGGGTGAAGGGTCCCCACAATCATCTCCAGAAGACATTTTATTTGGAGACATCCTTGAGATTCTAAAACAGAAAGGTGGTTGGACCCCTGACAACCCTTCACCTGAGGAGTCAGTATTTCTGGAGGTGTTTGGAGATGGCCCATTTACTTTCTGGGTTACACCACCCACTGACGAGCTCACTGATTTGGTCCCTCAGTGGGCGTGGAAGGAGCTTGATGTAGTGGAACCAATTCCCAAAAAGCTAGATAGGATTCTAGCTCCACCTGCGGGGAAAGAATTTTAGGTTAAAGGGGTGCCCGTGGATGCCATGGTCATGGCAGTGGCCACCAAGAAGGAACTTGCCAGAGTTCCTCTGTTCTTCCCCTTGACAGGGAGTCTACGACAATGGACAGATTTGAGAATTGTGTCTATGCTTCAGTGACATTTGCCCTTAGGTTGCTGAACTATTTGGGACATTTTACTAGGTTGCAATGGGATTTAATCAAAGAACTTTCAACTTCCCATTCAGAGACCAGTTCTGCTGAGGCCCAATCATCTGTGTCTTCTCAGTTGGCTACCCTCCAATCTATATCGAATTCATCCATGAGGCACATTTTGCATGCAGCCAAAGGAGCCTCAGGAGCAGCAGGTTCAGGCATATCTATTAGGAGGCATGCCTGGATGCATTTATGTGAGTTTGCAGAGCACTTCAAGTTTTCATTCATCAATGCTCCTTTTGATGGCACTTTTTTGTTTGGCCCCAAAGTGAAGGGCACATTATGCATGTGTGAGAAAGATGGAAAGATCCTCTCTGCAGTGGGCTTACATTTTTCAACCCCTCTTTTCTAGGAATCAGTGAAGTGATCAGAAGATGTGGTTCAGGAAGTCCTAAGGTCCTTTCCAGGACACAACATGGAGAAAGTTCCCCTAGGTGCAGAAGGGGAACTCTAATGGTCAACGCCACCCCCATGGCAGAGGAGGCCTGCAAAACTAGGGTCCTGAGATTCTTTCTCTGATCAGCACTCCTAAAAGAAGGCCCGATTGTCCACCTCTGGAAGCAATCAGGGGTCAAGCCTCCACCAGAGAGCCTGGCTAGACATAACAAAATATACTAGGGTGCAGAGAATTATTTCCAAAAGTTATATAATACCCTTTTCCCTTCCACCCCCAACTCTACGAAAATTTCCTGATGTTCCACCTAGTCAGAGGAAAGAAGCAGCAATACAAATATAAAAGCTGCTAGAAAAAAAGAGTCATCCAAGAGGTCCTGCCAGACCAGATGGAATCCAGAACATACCCAAGATTTTTTTTAGTGCCAAAGAAAATAGGGGACTGGAGATCAGTTTTACAGTAGATTTCAGCAACTTGAACAAGTCAATTTGACACACAAAGTTTTGGATGGCCACGGTTCAGTCCATTCTCCCTTTTCTGGGCAAGGACAACTGGATGTGATCAATAGACCTTTAGGATACATATTATCAAATAAAGATGAACAGACAGTCCAGAATGTATTTAGCTTCTGGATGGGGAGACAGTCATTACCAGTTCAGAGCTCTGCCCTTTGGCCTCATCACAGTCCCCAGGGTGTTTACAAAATGTATGGCAGCAGTGGCAGCTCATTTGAAACTGCAAGGATTCTGGGTATTTTCATATCTAGACAGCTAGCTCTTTACTGCTTTGACCAGGCATCTGTTAACAAGGGCAAGAAATCAAGTACTCCAGATTTGTTCTCATCTGGGGATAACCATAAATTATGACAAGTCTCACCTACAACCAACTCAAAACTTGGAATTCATAGGAGCAGTTTTCATCACAGTCAGTGATAGTCTGTACTCTTGAGAGAGGAAGAGAAGCTATCAGATTGCAGGTCAGGAAAGTCATTTGCAGTACCAAAATTTCAGCCTGCATGATCCTTCGAGCTTTAGAGTCAATGTCAGCAGCAATAACCCTAGAACCTCTAGCCAGATTTCATATGAGAATTCTTCAATGGATGTTATCAGCGTATCTCAGCACAAATAAGAATCATTCAGGCATGCAACTGGGATCTTAGGTGGTAGATTCAGTCAGATCAGGTTCTACAAGGTGTCCATTCCTTCTCCCTCAGCCCAATGCCATAGTGAAGTGGACACTTCCCAACTGGGTTGGGGGGGGCACTTTCTTGAGAAAACAGTGCAAGGCATTTGGTCTCCCGAACAGGCCAATTTGCATATCAATGTCCTAGAGATAAAAGCAGGGAGGAGGATTATACTGGCATGTATTCATATTCTATCAAAAACTGCTATTATGAACCTTAAAGGACAACAATGGGATATTCAAGCAGATTGCTCAACCTGCTGTCTCTTTTAGTCCCTGTTAGTTGATACAGCCTCAGAAAATCAGGACCACAGCTTTATAAATAATCCACTAACTGTTTTACCTCTTAGGCTTGCTACCTTTCCATACTGTTTTACTTTCACTTTGAAAACCAAGTTGAAAATCCTCTAGCTGGCTCTTAAATGATGATGTTACGTCTGCCAGAGCTCTTGCTGCAGTTACAAGTACGTTTCCTCCCCCAAAGTGATGCAAGCACTGCCTGATTTGCATGCTCTGTAGAAGAGCCAATGGACTTCCCACATTGTAATGTCATAGCTGCCTTGCCCAGCCCATTCTTAACCTAATAAAAACTAGATGGTGCTATGTGGAACTACTTTTTATTATAAGTGTATCCTGTCAAGTGCACTTGTTGGAGGGACTTCTGGAAAGTTTGGATTGCCTGCATCTTCTCCTGCATTTTTATACTTTATTGGTAAGGTAAGTCTTAAGAGCCCCTGTTTGTATGCATTCCTAGTCATGAAATTTAGGGATTCTGAGTTTCTCAGTGCATAGTGATATAGTATATGCTTTCTGTTTGTGAGGGTACCTACCACGTGCTTCAATATTATATGCTGCTGCCGACTTTTTATAGCTTAGCCTAGTTCTTTTGTGTTTGTTTGCTGCTACTGGGTTATATTGATGATTATTTGTTACTGCTGCTTGGTTCTGTTTTGTATCTAATGATGGCGTCTTCATTCTCAAATTGACGCGTGTTTATGTGTGTGAATGCTGCCTTCTGGTTTCTCATGTCCCATGCTGCCAGAGGAATGCTGCATTGAAAGTAGTCTTGCCGATTTCTTCCTGTTGGTTTCTGATGGTCAGAATAATCAAATATTTTTTTTATATATATAAATGTATTTTCCTCTGATATTGTGTGCTGCCCATTGCCTTAAAGGTAGAGTTCATGCTTTCTGTTTGTGAGGTGCCACGTGCATCACTATTGTATGCTGCTGCAGAGTTTCAACACTAGCCCTGCTTTTTTGGACCATGTAATGTTGCTGTTGGGCTATATAGATACTGTGGTTATTCATTACTGCTGCTGCTCATTTCTTTTTTGTCTAATGCTGTTTTTTGGTGGTATTGCTGGCATCTCATTAACCCTCAATTCGGCATTTGCTTGTCTGTGTGTGTGAATGCTGCCTTCTGTTTCCCATCCTGCTGATTTAATGCTCGTTTGTACTGTTTATTTTGTGTGATGCTCGTTAGTGTTTCATGCAGCCGTTCACAATGTTCGAACGAGTTTGACTGCAATTCTGACTTTCTCTCTCATATGTAAGTATCATGTTGCATATTTACATGCCCTTGTTTTGTTGTATGTGCGCGAATGCTGCGGGCTGTGTGTGTGTGTGTGTGTGTGTGTGTGTGTGTGTGTGTGTGTGTGTGTGTGTGTGTGTGTGTGTGTGTGTCTGTCTGTCTGTCTGAGTGCCTAGTTTGTGTGAATGCAAGAAAATGTTGTATGGGGAAGTGCATGTGTGCTTTTGTAGGTGGAAGGTGACTACAGGATATGATGCAAGAACAGGGACATATTTCTACAACAAAATAGTAGTGATTTGCTTCTTGGCTTTATATCTAGCGATAGCCTTCTTATTTCAAGTGTGGGGCTCTGCATTGCTAAATTCATAGGCCTTTTTTTTTTGGCAGGATGTCACTTATTTCGTTTTGCAGTAGTGGTTTTATTTGCTGTTGCAAAGCAAACGTGTGTGTGTGTGTGTGTGTGTGTGTGTGTGTGTGTGTGTGTGTGTGTGTGTGTGTGTGTGAATGCACACAAGGGGCAAGTGTGTGTGTGTATAAGCAAGCAAGGGGCAAGAGTGTGTGTGTGTGTGTGTGTGTGTGTGTGTGTGTGTGTGTGTGTGTGTGTGTGTGTGTGTGTGTGTGTGTGTGTGTGTGTATGCAAGCAGGGTGCATAAAGACTGCATTCTAAAAGGTTGCTAACATATATCCTGGGCATATTATCTCCAGAAAGATTGTCAAAACCTGTTTTCACAAATGTTAATAGTCATTCTTCATTTGATACAAGATGATCATTTTTTTACAAGCAAACTGCATCTTACATTTACAGTGTAGACTGTAAAGTAGTCCTAGTAATTACATTACATGATGTAATAGTAATTCTCCTTAAAAACACACACATACAAAAACAGAGAAAAATGCTCAAGACCTTCATTTTAAACTACACATTTTATTGTAAGTAAAATGTCTTTGGCATTCCTTCCCTGTGATTCTGTTTTGCAGATTTATAATTGAATAATTGATCATACAAAATATTAATTCTATATAGGGTTCTTTATATTGCTCACTGGCTAAAACATGTTTAATCTGGAAAGCATCAACAGTCTGGCTCATACATTTCTGAAATGTTATGTTGATATGTGTTCGATAAAATCATCTCATTTTTTGATGAAATTTCTAAATTTTGTAAAATGTATTTTTGTATTGTGTTAGACTGATTTACCTTTCTCTGGAATGCAGTACATTGCACAGAAGCACATAAATCCATTTCCTGACTATAAAAAGATTGTGCGAAATACAGACATTTTTGTACAAAAACAGACAATATACAAATTAAAATCAAAGTTTTGTGTTTGTGTCATGACCACCCAGCATATATCACTGACATATATCGCTATCTCTCAATCTATATACATATTTTCTCTGAATGTCCAGATTTGGGCCTCATATTTGTGGCCCGTTTTTCATAAAATTGTGGTTTTCTGGCAAATTAGTGGTAAATCATTCAACATTGAAGTTCAAAAATAATGGCAGACAGTTGAGTTTGAGACTTCAGATCCTCTTGAAAATTCATGGTAAGACAAAACCTGTTATTCTTTCAACTTTCTGAGTTTGTTTGAGCAACATTTAAAAAATGTCCCTATTTTGGGGCCTTTGTCCCTTTATTTATGGCTTTGTCCAGATTTCTTGCTCAAAGAGGTTGAGAGGTATGATGTATGTGTGTGTATGTATGTATGCATGATCTTGCATAGAGGGTTATGGCTATGTGGCTATGAGCTATTAATGAGCTGTTTTCTGGACTTCAGGGTTTTATTTCCTTAGCCTGCATTTACATAGGCATGACTCTGTGAAAGTCAATTAACTAAACAATGCTCTCTTTGGTTACTTCTTTAAAGGTCTGTGTCGATCAGCATTCTAACCAGTTTAAAAACAATATATATATATATATATATATATATATATATATATATATATATATACATATATATTATATATATAGAGAGAGAGGGAGGGTTGCATGCATGCCTATGTTGTTTTAGTGAATAATCTAAGTTGCATACTTCTTAGAGAGCATTTGAACTTACTGAACTTAGAGAAAATATTTATTTATTTATTTATTATGTATTTTATTTTACATTTGTTGACTGGGCTAGTCTAGCTGGATATATGTCCATTTTCAGTAGAGGCCCGGGGAGAAAAGCTCCAAGCATGAACAGTGACAAAGTTAACAATGCATAGAAACATGAAGAATCACAATACAGAGGTAGAAATGGTCTAAAGAACAGTTATAAGAATAAATTTATAAACTATAACAATTTTAGTAAAAATTATACTAAACAATTATACAAAACACACTAGAAGGTATGAGCAAGTCTCACTTAAGAGAAAAGCACATATATGTTATCCTCATATTTCAAGAAAGAGTAGTAACTAGATTTGGAGGCATAGGTTACAGGAGTAGGGATAGGGGTAAGAGTAAAAAGTGAAAAAGATATCAGTCTGGGTTAGTGCATGGACAAAGCCAATCCCCAGGATTCATGAAGCTTGGCGCAAGGACGGCGGTAGGCTTGAGCCGACAGTGCAATGTGAAGATGGCGCAGTAGCGCCAAATGCATATTAATGAAGGCGCACTGCTGCCACAGCCACGTGCACAGGAAAGGAGCACGAGTGCATAGGGCATGTCGAAGTGCCGCACGGAGGCGTGGAAATGCCAGCTGTCAACGTGCAACCTAAAATGCTTGCATATAACAAGTTGCAAGATAGTAATCACATCTGTCAGTGTCCGTGGATACTGAAACGTATGCAAAGCATGCAAGAAAGTTCCTGCGAACACAAAATGAAGAAGCAAACACAAATGCACAGTAGGGAATAACGGGTCCCTATCCTGCGAACAAATGACATGGAAGACCATGTGGCCATAGTCCAACGTAGTGTAGATAGCTATACCAAGTGGAAGTGAAATGCATCATATGTTAGCGAGCCGCCAGTAGGTACATCCAATCCAATGGTTAGGGTCAGCAGCTGACCTATAATGTGAGGGAGGGTACACAGCTGGGCAGATGTGTCCATCACAAAATACATGATAAATGTACATATCTAGCGACCGTATGTCCGAATCATATCCCGCAAGGCATGTAATAATCACATGCAAAAGGTATGTCCGTATTTCACATACCAAATGTGATAGGAAATAGAATAAGCATGTAAACGAAACAGAAGGAGCATATAAACAGCTACAACAATAAGGAAACATGTAGGCTGAAAGGAACAGTATTATCCGTACCATCAACTGTGGGTACGTGCTGTCCAGTACAGTCGGATATGTGTACGGAATATATCCCATTCTGGACATAGGAAAAGGTGGCATCCTATCAATGAGTAGAACAGTCTGCCAAAATCCGCAAATCAGCGGTACAAGCCGAACTTGTCAGGATGTGTCACAGTTGAACAGGTAGTACCCGGGTATACCAACCAAGTAATGAAAGTTAAGTATGGGCGTGTACCTATGTGCGTGAGGCATAGCATGTAGAAAGCAAACATGGCAGGGTAGTCTACACAACCATACAGGTTCCTGACATATGTAGGGTATTCAGTGTGTTACTCTGGCTGTGTCATGGGCCAACAACCAAAGCAGTGATGTATGGGGTGTGAGGAATATGTGTGTGTGTGTGGGGAGATGGGTAATGGTACAATCCTCCAAGGCGATACTGTGTCGTATGCAGAATAGGTGAACCGGAGGTGTATGAGGGAGCAGTGGGTGAAGATGAAAGAAACACAAAAACATGTATAAATAGCTGCAATACAACCAGACAGGCCATACTGTAGAACACAATCCCACAAACATATGAATATTGAAATGTGTGATACAAATGTATAGACATGTCACCGGCACATACCCACAGATTGGTCCTGATGGAACTGGCCATAACAAATGCAACACACCTGGATGCATAATGGACTACCCAGCATCCCCTCCACATCACACAACCCGCTCCCCTACCTGAACGTCCACCAAATCCAGCCATACTTGGCCTACTGGTTTGGTGCAGCCACATCTACACATAGTGACCACTACGCATATGTAGTAGGTAGTGTCACCCTAGGCAGTTGCAGGATTGCACACTATGTATCCCTTGCAAGTAAAACCCCCAGCACATTTTCATAACACCAGACGAATGGTCGGTATTCATCTTGTTTTGGTCTTGTTCAATTTTTGGGATATCCCTCATGGGATACGTAACCTGTGTAAACATTAGAATGGAAGACACGAAGTCCAGTCCTGTAGATATCTGGACACAAGTTAGAATGTGCATTAGTGGTGCACGACACTGTCCAGCCCTAAATGGTCATGCATAACCTACTACCCAGGATCAAACACCTGCCCGTGATGCACATGTCCCGACACAAATAAGCGAGAGAATATATTGCACACATTCGCATAGTGGCACATGGTATAAGGGTGATGAAGGCACTGACGTAAACAGGATACCCCTGATCCACTGTGTGAGGGACAATTAATGTGTGTGTAGGTGTGACCTGACCAACAATGGTACAATGCCAAATGTCTTGTGACCGTAGGAAATAACTATGCACCATACTGCATGTAACAGTTGCCTAAAGCGGTCACAAACATATGAATATTGAAATGTGCGATACAAATGTATAGACATGTCACCGGCAAATACCCACAGATTGGTCCTGATGGAACTGGCCATAACAAATGCAACACACCTGGATGCATAATGGACTACCCAGCATCCCCTCCAAATCACACAACCCGCTCCCTTACCTGAACGTCCACCAAATCCAGCCATACTTGGCCTACTGGTTTGGTGCAGCCATATCTACACATAGTGACCACTATGCATATGTAGTAGGTAGTGTCACCCTAGGCAGTTGCGGGATTGCACACTATGTATCCCTTGCATGTAAAACCCCCAGCACATTTTCATAACACCAGAAGAATGGTCAGTATTCATCTTGTTTTGGTCTTGTTCAATTTTTGGGATAACCCTCATGGGATACGTAACCTGTGTAAACATTAGAATGGAAGACATGAAGCCCAGTCCTGTAGATATCTGGACACAAGTTGGAATGTGCATTAGTGGTGCACGACACTGTCCAGCCCTAAATGGTCATGCATAACCTACTACCCAGGATCAAACACCTGTCCGTGAAGCACATGTCCCGACACGAATAAGCGAGAGAATATATTGCACACATTTGCATAGTGGCACATGGTATAAGGGTGATGAAGGTACTGACGTAAACAGGATACCCCTGATCCACTGTGTGAGGGACAATTAATGTGTGTTTAGGTGTGACCTGACCAACAATGGTACAATGCCAAATGTCTTGTGACCGTAGGAAATAACTATGCACCATACTGCATGTAACAGTTGCCTAAAGCGGTCACGTCAGGATAGAATAAACGTAATTTGTACAAGAAACAGGCAAACAACAAAAGTGCCAAAGGTATAAGGCTCACAGCTAGGAAACAAATGAATGTTCTAAACCTGCACTGACCGTGGCTATGTGTTGGCCCAAACAATCTGGTGTCTGCAGTAGGGTTCTCATCTGTCCCGCTTTGTGAGGGACAGTCCATCATTGGACAGTTGTGTCCTGACAAAAGACATTTCAAATAGCAAATGTCCTGGGATTGTAGGACATAATTATGTCCCATATGTTATGTAATAGTAGCAGAAAATAATTATTGCAGTATCTACAATACCTAAATGTTACAAGAAACAGAATAAGCAAATAAACCACTGCAACAATAGGCTTTTATGTAGGCAAATAAGTAAAGTTCTATCCGTTGTACTGACCGTGGGTATGTGTCAGCTTGTAAAATCTGATGCGTGCTCCGAAAATGTCCCATCTTGGCCATTTGAAAAGGTGCCAACCCTAGTCACCGGAATACAGCACAACCTGTACATATGACAATTTCAATGATACCAATGGTCAAAGCATTCACACAATAACTGGCCAGACCCTTAAAAACTCACAAAGCCAGTGACCTTTGGGGAAAAGGTGTTGAATGAGAATGACTACTTACAACAATGAAGAGTAATAGATGCATTTAACTGCAGAAAATTAGTAGTATTACGAATCTGTCAACACGTTCCAAGTTAATAGTACTAATATGGTAGAAGTGTCCGTGATTGTACCTGAGGTCCGTACACAGAAGTACACCGACCAACTGTCACATCTGTTGACAGGACTATTGCATACCTGTAGTGAATTCATAAGAGATGTCCAGAATAATATTCATTGTATGTATAAATGAATGAAATAGTCAAATGGGAAGGGAAACCACCCCTCCAACCTGCATTATGTAGTGGAACCACTCCCCGTCCTAAATTATGTAGCACCGACCCAATAATGTGGTCAGAGGTGCCCAAACACCAGGTAGAATGTTAAACTCTGGCCTAACTGTGTCCATGTGCTACATCTGATCTTTGAACAGTGCCAGGGCAGTGCTAGTCACCAGTCGGCCGAGCCTAAACCCAAACCAGCACATGAACACCCTGACAATCAAACAAGTGTATGTGCAAGGATTATAAGCGTAGGAGTTATGAATATCCTTGGAGTGAGTAGACTTGCAGCACGGGTCCAAAGCAGTAGGAAACAGGGAATGTCCTAATTGTAGTACTGCGGTTTTCCCAGCAGGAGAATGGATGCCTGCTGTGTAAGGGACGCAGTGAGGCGTTTGTCAGAATAGCTATGAACCATGGGTATACATATAAATGAGCCAGAACACCAATAGTGTAGTGGTTACAGCATCCGCTCAACGTGAAGGCATTCCCGGTTCAAGTACAACTATAGCACATATTAATTGTGTAATGAATGCCTCTGTGCTGTAAAGCCAACATTTATACATGTAAAGGTGACCGCGTTCGCATGGGTCCATTAACCGGATTCCATCAAAGTGGTACTGTCATAAGGAATAAGGCACATGTAATCCTAAAAATGTGCCTGTAAACATATGTAACTCAGAATAACTAGATGCAAGTGGGCCTGTGCGGGTGTACACAGCTATTAGCATAGCAAATGTATGTTGTCTTCTACAGCTGTAACTTTCATATGTATAAAGTTAGATAGATATGTGTATAGATAAATATCCACAGACATAACAGAAATATGCAATTATATATCTACATATCTATCTATATATACACACACATATATATATATATATATATATATATATATATATATATAAATAAATATATATATATTATATATATATATATATATATATATATATATATATATATATATATATATATATATATATATATATATATATATATATATATATATATATATATACATATACACATAGATATAGATATGTTAGGAACGCTGAAAGATGAATGCAAACCTAAGGGTTGTGAAGGGAATCCAGAGCAAGTCAGGAATTATGAAATGCTCGCAGCGTATGTCACATAAAGCTGCGCAAGTGTGAGTAGAGCACCGCTCTCCACACCAGAGGCAGGTCTATACCAGTGGCCATAACATCGTTGAAGTGCTATGTCAACATTGTAAACAGACAGAATGTAGGACATGTTGCGACCTCCTACACTTGTAACCCACAAATCGTTCGTAATCCATAACACCAGGAAAGGCACGTATGTGCAAATATAAATGGATGGTGAACCTGTGAATACACGAGGTGGTACAAAATGTGTGTAGGGCCCCAATGCTCATGAGAGGGCAATGTGTAAAGGTGAGTCATGGCTGCGATATCAGATGTATAATGGCTGTTATGCGGGGAAACTCAAAACGGATGTGCAGGAGAAACTATGGATATGCGAGTATGGACACAGGAGTGATAAGGTATGTTGCGTCGGGAGCAATGGAGCGGCCTGTGGAGGTCAACTAGTACGTAGGTGCGATTCCCAGATAGAGTGTCGTTTGCCTGGAGACATGCATGAATGGGCGTATCATTGTCGGACGTTGTGCGTCAGGTCTGGCAGCCCGGCACATAAAACCTATACGCCACCCATGAGCGGAATGGAGATCTGCTGTGGCAACCCCAAACAGGGAAAAGCAGAAAGACACAACTACATGAAGACAACAATTTGTCAACGTACAGTCACAGTAACACAAATACACATCCTATCAATAGTAATAATATGAATGTGTACAGAAACAAACACAGTAGCAGGAATAATAGGCTGTGCATACAAGAAATAGATCGAATGACACTATCACAACCCAGTTAGCAGCGGCACCCCAGACATGAAAAACATGCGACATCTGTCTGCTGCACAACGTGCAGTATACTGAGCACAAGTTCACCGGAGTGAAGTGTCGGTGTGAGAATGACTAAGGCAATAGTATGCTGTTGAAGCAGGGATAAAACCAATACTCATGTGTAAGTGTCCATGTCCGGGAAATGTATAGGTTAATGGACACACAGATGTATATATAGATAATAACGTATATATATATATACACATAGCTATATTAATTTACATACACATATATATCCATATGGATATATATATATATATATATATATATATATATATATACACACACACACACATGCAAGGATGTACTACGGATATATATATAGATAGATATATATACACAAACAACAGGTAGTGATATATATACATACACACAAAACAAACTATATGTCAGTGTAGATATACACATTCACATAAATAGGTTACTTCACAGAAATTAGGGGTAACATATTTACAGCCCGGGCATTTGTGACTGGGATGTCCAATAAAGAAACGTTGTACCCCCCCACATCGCCCAGCTAGGCCAGACAGACATACAGACAGGCAATACAGATCAATACACTGCCGCTGTCCAAAACACCGGTAGGAAAGGACCAGTGGGAGAGTTCTGCAAGGTCTACACTTTAAACATGGATAACGGTGTCCCTTGCGAGACCCCAAAAATTCAGGGTATGAAAGAATCTGCTGACACTAATATGAGCAGGATGTAGGTGTACATGGAACAGTAGGCTGTGCAAGTGTGATAATACATGGGTTGACAAAACGTACGACATGTGTCCCGAGATGGGGAGAGTGGGCAATGTGTAGGGGTGTGCTCATACCCCAGCTGCGCTTGCAGTAAGTATTTGTCATGACTGCTGTAGAGGGGTGCCAAGTAGGTGGACCATGGGTATGCATTAATGGGCTTAAGTGTGCAGGTGCTGGTTGGCAGAGATGTAGTTGGCCCGCCCAGTGGAAGTCATTAATATTCCTATGTGGGCATAGCACATGCCTACACCTCCCAAACCTGAAGAGCACATCTACCGGATAGTTTGTAAACCATCAGGGAATACATAGAGACCTACACAGTGCCATGTACCTGATTAGCATGGATGTCCATAGTTATGTATCAGAATGTAACAAAGTCCAACTAAACACTGCCAGAACTACTGATATTAGATGAACAGGTGGCGGAATACAGGTAATGACAGATGACAACATGTATGAGTCATAAGCGGCATGTACCTTGACAACCGTGAATGAATACATATGTTCTGTGACTGTGAATGTGTCTGGTTAATAGAACCAATCATCTAAATGTGTCCCGCAGGGTGTTATGCATTGTTCCTGATACAGTGTTCATTCACACCCACTGGTATGTGAGTTCTGCTACTGACGGAAAGTGCATAAGTTGCTGACCACCTTAGGTAGATGATAGCATAATAGAAGAGGTTAAACACCTGTACGCCTGCGAGGGACACACCCATCTGGGCAGTTGTGTCTTGCAAAATGACAGTTATGGCACATGGCCTGTGAGTTCGGGAATGGAGGCTATATAGTGTGTGTAGTGGTGTCAGACATCAATTTGTTGTATCAGTAACAGCTACATGTAATAGGAAACAGTATTATCAGTTATAATGCTACATGAATAACCTTAGCGTATGCAAACTGTGGAGGTCGTCCGTGTACTACTGGCTGTGGGTCAGACCTCTCAACCAATTGGGGACAAATTTCAACAGAATCACAGATAAGTCAAGAAAACACAAGGACAATCAGGGACACATTTAAAATATTAGAGCTATTAACTGGAAACATTGACAGAAACAGAGCATATGAATTAATATACATTTTCTGAAGTAAAACAAGTTTGTAACTCTTAATTATTGTCATTATTCATGAAGTGTAATTCACCACCTTTCCTCCAAATGTCACTAGTTTTAGGAGGGATTAAGAGGGACAGAGTTAAAATTTGAGTCAAAATCAGGGACAGTTGAGAGGCATGCTGTGGGTATGTGTTGCCTCGACACATGTGATAGCTCTACATATAGGGTCTACAGGGCAGCCACCAGTCTGAATGGCCAAAGTGGAACCTGCTCTGTAGAACTATCAGATGTACCAGGGCAGAACATACTTACAGCCATGCATAATACAGAAATATACATATCGGAGCAAATCAAAGTGTAGTCTAGCAGCAGTATAGTTGCTTATGCTACTACATATGACATATCGACGTGTTAGGTATACAAGACCTGTAACAAGCAACCAGTACAGACACCTACAACATGAGAAGGTCCCCTAATCAGGACAGGTGCAATGGCTAGAGTATTGTCCATACCACTCAACTGTCTCTGAATGTCAGGTACGTCCCTGAGTTTGACTGAAAGTCTAACTGTGTCCTTCTTAATCCCTCCTAAATGTAGTGGCTGTTGAAGGAAAGGTGGTGAATTACACTTACTGACAAATGACAATAAGTAAGAGTTATAAACAACTGTAACTTCAGAATATGTGTATTAAGTCATATGCTCTGATTCTGTCAATGTGTCAAGTTAATAGCCCTACTTTTGTAAAAGTGTCCCTGTTTTTCATGACCTGTCCCTGATTCTGCAGAAATGTGTCCCCGATTGGTGGAGAGTTCTGGTATTGTCACATGTGATGTGTGATGAGGGACTGTCCCATGCAAAGTGGGAAAGGTGTCACTCCTACAGTCTCCCGTCGTGCAATCTGAAAGGTGGTCAACGTGCAGTAGGTATGTGGTAGCATGACTCGGCAGACAGCTGCATTAACAAACTCAGGTCACATGTCAGCATTGCAGAGTATTGGTTCCCATGTATCAGGCAGATGGGAGCAGATCGTATGAGGAACATGCATATAATATGATTACGTCACTGGACAGGCCGCCGAGTTCGTGCAGTCGAACGGCTGCCATCACAAAATGATTACACATACCTGATACTGTAGTCATGTAGTCCAATGTAATATGCATCACAAGGGATCGCACACACCCAGCGTGAGTGACAAATGTAAGTGGAAATGTCGCAGAGTAAGCGGCTGTAAGCGTGTTTGTCTACAAGTATGCCAGTAGTGCCCTGTCAAAGAAATGTGGAGTCTAAATGAGTATAAGGTGCTGTGAGCAGAGGTCAGCAGTGCTTAACACTGTGCAAACCCATGCACAACAGCTCCCACCTGCTGGACTGTGCCTTACCCGGTTTGTATCCAAAGGCGTCGGCCTGTCCACAAACAAAGAACCGCCCTATACACGTGATGGTAGAAGTACCCTGCGCACATAGCTCATGTGAATTAACAATAGACCATGACATATGTACAGACAATAGACTGCAAACACCATACAGCGCAGACATCCAACAGTATAGCAATGTACTGGCAGATATCCGGACCACTGGTGTGTGCATGCCTGGCCATCCTGTGTTTTAGTGTGTGAGCATGCCCAGTATGACTGTTACGCAGGTTGTAGACTGACAATACCGTCATGTGTGTGAGCATGCAAAGTATGGTCAACTGTATTGCATGTGTCACATGCCCAGATAGTACTGTGTTGCTGACCCCTCTGTTCTACACAGACAGGTGACATGCTGTGTCTACAGGGTAGCTAATGGTCATGTGGCATTGACAGCTACTACATGTCTATATAGCGTGGGGGGACATGCAACCACAACCACAGTCCTACACAGCACCGTGGGTAGTGCACATGACTCTCACATGTGTAGGTGTGACGGGGGCACAGCCAGCAGTTGTACACATCTACCACTACTGTACTGGTCTGCCGGGTACTCCATGTCAGTGTGTGGACCTACCTAAATTGCTGGTTGGAGGGATACCAGGGTACGTCAGTTCCCAGCATTAATTACCAGCACAGTGGTGTTGGACGTCCTATTACACATCCTACATCAAACAGCCTGGCCTGCTGTCATCTGTGTGTGTCATAAGGGGTTGGGGTCAGTCATTGGGCATATCCATAGGCCATTGTATATAATTTGTCTTTATTGGTCCACATCTGTCCAGCTGCATGGAACGTGTGTGGGCTGTACGGACACACATGATGGTCAGCCCATAATCTGCAGTGGGTTAGGACACCCTGTGTACTACAGGCTACCATTGTGACCCCTGTATTTGCTACAGAGGTCATGGTGCCACTATGGATGTGTACTGTCTGCTGCCCTAACATTTGGCCACCACAGTCACTTGTATGCTCACATACATACCAGAGCAATGGGTAAGTATACATTCTAATACAACTGCCACTTGTTAGGTCAATAGACATACCCTGGTTGTGTTACGGACTTGAGGATGGTGCTGGAGTGCTGCCTATGTCGGATGCACACAGTGCACCTCCCATACATGGCCGAGCACAGGTACTGTCATGTTTGGCATCCATTGTACTGTGTGCGGGTCAGAGAGGGGAAATCCGTGGGTACCTACTGTGTTAGTGCATATGCCTTGTGTTGCCTCTTTGCCAAGGGCAGGTAATACTGTGCATGGGCTTTTGCCGACTGTGCCCTACTCAGGTAGTTCCTTCACCAAGTCACACTGTGCCTGTACAGGCCTTGACAGTGGTGTTGGACTGTGTGGCCCTGCCCCATGCTATTCCTGCTGCAACTGTTACTGCAGGATAACATTGTGTAGCATAGCAAATAACATAACAACCTGTATGCACATAGCTTGTGAATACTGCAGAGCCCCAACAGATGTGTCCGTATACCAGAACTGTGAACCGAGCATCCCAAACACATGCACATGTATATGTCTTGCCTGTGCATCCACCTCAGTATGGTGTGTGTGTTCAGGTATGTGTGCATTGCTGATGGGTGTTATAAGCCACTACACCAGTGTTTACCTAGCATCCCCCACTAGGAGACTGTAGGGGATGTCCACATAGGCATTGGTGTGCTACAGCTGTGTCAGACGCCATATATCGGTCACATCACAGCTTCCAGGGCAGACAGCACACACATTCAATCTCATGCCGTGGCCATCGCATAGGGCCTAGCTGTTGGAGGGTATGCCCCTGCACTGACTGTAGGCCCTACCCTGCTCCCCGGGTGGTGCTACGTGTGCAGGCTATAGCACCCAGTACCCCAGGATACTCATCCATGTGGTTGAACAGATGCATATTGCTGGTCCACTAATCACGTGTGTGGAAGACCTGTACGTGCTCACTAGCATGTGTTGACATGGCATCTGTGAACTGGTGCAGTACTCTGGATGCAGATGCCTGTGAGATACCGATGATATCCCCAGTTGTGCTGTGTGAGGTACCTGTGGCTAGTACACCCAGGCCAACACATCCCATGGTATCCACTGTGATGTGTTTCCCTTGGCCTGTTTGATGTGTTAGGCACAGATCAACAAGCTATTGTAGGAGGTCTCTGTCCACCTCGTAGTGCTCCAACATCCCCAGCCCATGTAGACCCTGGTAAGTCACCCTTGGTCTATAAAGTCTTATGTCACCCCAGTAAGGGTTGTTCGGCAGCATACACATCTGCACTGCCCCAGCCTCCTGCACATGATGGTATATGTTGCTTGCTGCAGCCCGTGTCATTTGGTT
This sequence comes from Protopterus annectens, assembly GCF_019279795.1. NCBI lineage: Eukaryota > Metazoa > Chordata > Ceratodontiformes > Protopteridae > Protopterus > Protopterus annectens. The sequence goes on from NC_056738.1 coordinate 404,079,463, forward strand.
GGACTGTGTTGTGAAATGTCCCTGCAGGTATACACCGGTGGTATAGAGTGTGGACGAAACTTGTGTGTATGCTGCTTGCTCGCATTAATGTACTGTTCATGTGCGGGCTGGCCATGTCATCAGCTGATTGTGCTGATCAACACCTGTTTGTGCAGCCTGTACACCCTGACTACCCCACCACTGCTGTCATCCCTCCCAATGTCACCAGGCAGGTATAGACACACCCTTAGCTTAGGTGTGCTAAGGCAGGAGCACTCCCGAGGCACAGTTCTGCAATGTACGTACAGTATGCTTGACCCCCCTCCCCATGCTGTCAACTATATGCGAGACCTGCACCTGGCTGACTACACACATACACTCCAGGGACCAGCAGCACACCCTGGTGATAAATGTGATACACCATAGTCAATCTCATCTGCATAGTATAGTCTTCTAATGAATAGTTATATGACCCATACTGAACCTCCAACATATTAACCACTGCTCAGTGTCACTCAGATCCACACACAACTGGCAACAGTTGCCTTACCATCACCATATTCGATGTCCCATGGTCTTCCCAGCAACAAAATAACCGGTGTCTACATGACTACAACCCATGTCCCTGCACACCACAGACGATGTGCATTAACACCATGCCATGGCAGATATACAGAGATCCCAGGTTATCACGTACAGATCATCCAGCACAAATAGTCAATAGTGCTGATGTCCCCAGACATATGTTCACATCTATGTCCACCTCTACATCTACATATATCACATATATTATTTGGAGACATATATACATGGACATATATATATATATATATATATATATATATATATATATATATATATATATATATATATATATATATATATATATGTATATATATATACATACACACATATACATGTACACACATATGTAGATATGGCATTTATATCACAACAGCGAACCACATGACAGCAATGCATTAGACAGGAATGGAAAGGAAACTGCATGTGCCACCTGCATCATGTAGTGTTGTTAATATCAAGGCATGTGTGTTATGTTGCGTCACATGGGTCAGACCATAGCAAGGGTAAGAGTAGGGCTGCTGACAGTTACTCACCAGACCTATTGGCAAATGTATGTGTTGACATCCCAGTGTCTTGGCAGAATATGCAGGCTGTGGACACTAAATAGGTCAGCAACAAAACAAACTGAACACATCCTGCAGCTAGCCACCCACAGATACCAACATATAGGGTATAACTGACAAAAACACACCTGCCATGCCCTGGAATCGAGCATCTACCTGTCTAGTCTACCACACTACAGAATTATGCAGTAACAGAACATGCTACCGAGTTCCAGCATCACCGCACTCCCACAGGCATACTTCTAGGTGGATGACATCATCCGCAAAGGCAAAGACGCCGATAGGGAATGTATGTGGTGTGAGCCATCTAAAAGCATTACTCTGTCCCCAGGCAGCTGGAAACACACACACACACACACACACACACACACACACACACACACACACACACGGAGGCACACACTTTGCAGGGCAGGGAGTCGAACACACACCTAACTACCTTACCACACTACAGCTTTACGCAGTTACAGAACGTGCTACCAAGATTACTGAACACAGCACTCCCAGAGGCATACTTCTAGGTGGATGACATCATCCGCAAAGGCAAAGATGCCGATAGGGAATGTATGGGGTGTGAGCCATCTAAAAGCATTACTCTGTCCCCAGGCAGCTGGAAACACACACACACACACACACACACACACACACACACACACACACGGAGGCACACACTTTGCAGGGCAGGGAGTCGAACACACACCTAACTACCTTACCACACTACAGCTTTACGCAGTTACAGAACGCGTTACCAAGATTACTGAACACAGCACTCCCAGAGGCATACTTCTAGGTGGATGACATCATCCGCAAAGGCAAAGACGCCGATAGGGAATGTATGGGGTGTGAGGCATCTAAAAGCATTACTCTGTCCCCAGGCAGCTGGAAACACACACACACACACACACACACACACACACACACACACACACACACACACACACACACACAGAGGCACACACTTGGCAGGGCTGGGAGTTGAACATACACCTAACTACCTTATCACACTACAGCATTACGCAGTTACAGAACGCGCTACCGAGATTACTGAACATAGCACTCCCAGAGGCATACTTCTAGGTGGATGACATCATCTGCAAAGGCAAAAACGCCGATAGGGAATGTATGGGGTGTGAGGCGTCTAAAAGCATTACTCTGTCCCCAGGCAGCTGGAAACACACACACACAGAGGCACACACTTGGCAGGGCTGGGAGTCAAACATACACACACACACACACACACACACACACACACACACACACACACACACACACACACACAGAGGCACACACTTGGCAGGGCTGGAAGTCAAACATACACCTAACTACCTTATCACACTACAGCATTACGCAGTTACAGAAAGCGCTACCGAGATTACTGAACACAGCACTCCCAGAGGCATATTTCTAGGTGGATGACATCAATCGCAAAGGCAAGGATGCCATTAAGGAATGTATAGAGAGTGAGCAGTCTGAAAGCATATTACTGTCCCAAGGTAGACATAGACAAACACACGGCAGTGGTGTGATTGGGGCAACTGCCTATCTACGGAGCACTACAACAACACTACATAGATACGGGACTTGCCACAGACAGTACACCCTTCAAGACAGTCAACCAATGTGTTCAATGTAGGCATCCATCGTGACATGGAAAATGGACATCTGTTGCCTGGATGACCACCATCGCTATACAGGATGTCAATGGCCATGCCCATACACAGAGGCACATCACTGACACAAGGTGTCACTGGGCATGCCCACACACTTAGTATCACACGTCCATTTGGAATGTACTGTGTGTCCATCTACACAATGGCGTACTGGGCATGCTCACACACTTAGCAGTTGCAAAGGGCCGTCTTGCATGCACATGGATTCTAAACACGGAAGGGCGCAGTTTGGAATGTACTGTGTGTCCATCTACACAACGGTGTACTGGGCATGCTCACACACTTAGCAGTTGCAAAGGGCCATCCTGCATGCACACGGATTCTAAACACGGAAGGGCACAGTATGGTGTTACTGTCCCCACGTACATGAAGGCCACTCACATGTACTGACCAGTACACACTCAGGAGCCATCACAGATGTCTCAGGTGCAGATCACAGAGGTGCACACTGCAGTCTACTATGTAGCCCTCAGACATCACCATGTCGTTGGACCAGCAATACACAGCCATACATTACCACAACACCATGTGACTCATGACCAGTGGACTGTACATAGGTCTACAGCAACTGTGAAGACTACACATGTACCGACAGGGTTCCATCATGTGTTATGCATTGCAGTGATACCACTGTATATAACCAGGTCAGCTCTACACATACCAGGGGCCCTGTGTCTTACACAGCTGTGACAGATGACTGTCACTGTACACCAAAGAACACACATGTTCGGATATGGCATACATATAATCACAGTGGATATGTGCATGGACCACACACACACACACAACACATATGTACATAGCATAGCTTTTGCTGTCCTCCATGCAGACAAGTGGCTACAGCAATCACACGCACGCAAATGGAAGGTGGGTCCATGGCTGTTGAATGCTAACAGTACATGAGGTAGCAATGTTGACCGAGGACACATTCCCTCTGTACTAGTTACCCATGACACCCATCATATCATACAACAGTCCATGTGTTATGTATGTCATCACACATGTCCACCAATTGCAATGCATACAAACATGGCTACATGACAGGCATGTAGGACCAACACACATGTACAATTTGTAGTGTGCATGCAGCTACCATGCATGTGCAGTAGCTGATGTATGTAACCCATCTGTGCCTAACTACAACATGCAGTTGGAATGCAGCCCCATCATTGACATCTGTATATGGTGACATACTGACAGTATGGTAGGATGTACATCAGGTATGGATGGATGTGTGTACATAAAGTGGTGATCCACCTGTGCAGATGGATGTTTGCCGGGAATGGCTCACAGGTGTGTCACACGCCATCCTACCATTACATGTGTAAACAGTACGCTAATGTTACTGTTACTTGACGGTGAAGACATAAAACCTACACAGCAGTCAGGTGTTACTGACTGTAAGTCACTTGACACCTGTAACACTTACATCCTCCCATATGCATATAGCAGCACAATTGTCGGAGGTAGCGTTGGTACACATAATGCGGCCAATACTGCTGCATGTCTGTCAGATGTATCATCATATAGCAGGTGTATCATTCACAGTACTGCCATGTGTGTTTGCTTGTGTGACCATATATGCCACATATGGTGGGGAATACATCCCAATTGTTATATACCCCTGTACACTGTTGTAGAGATCTGTACATACTGCAGTGTGGAAAGCATGACGTAGGCATGGGTGGTGTGTGTATCACATACATATCAGCTATCCATATGTGAATGACATTTGTGGTCTCCACAGTGTGTGTGTGTGTGTGTGTGTGTGTGTGTATGTATTTATGGCTGTCTGGTGCATGGAGTGAGGGTGTATGCTACCATACAGAACATACAGGATCCCTAACCCCTCATGGTGATGCAGTCTACTACCCTGTTGATGCCATTGGTCTCAGCCATACTGGCTACCTGTACATGTTCTTTCTCTGTGTCGCATTGTGTGGGTGCACCTCAACACTATGGGGTGTACGTTATAGTGTTGCTGACCCCGTGAGTGTGGGCATGTTCCTGTAATGTGACAGGGTATTACTGCTACACAGTGAGGCCTCATGCTATCAAGTGGCCTCTAATGTTATCATCGGCCGGACCACTGTGTACAACCCCTGCTCCATGTCAACATACCTGTGATGTGACCTGGTATGGATGTCACGTCTCTAGCCACTGTAGCCTATTAAATTGCCTACATGTTTCTGGAACAGTATATGTGCGGATATCTGTGGTATGTTAGCCTTTCCAACAGTCAGGTTGAGGCTACGTTTAGCATGCTGATATTGCCATACATGCCTGTGAGTACTCCACAGTTACACATGGGAGACTGCAAACACTGCTACCTGTAGGCACATGCAAGTAGACCATAAGGAGGGAACCAGGGCATCATTACCAACATGCTGTTACTGTTGTTACCGAAAATACATACTGTGAACATATAACAATGCATGCTAAACCTGTACTACATGGTTGCATGTCAACAGTACACAACTAATGTAGTATACACTTCTCTCACTATTCTTACACAACTAATGTAATATACACTTATCTCACTATTCTGTACTACCCTGTGCATCAGACCATTTGAGCATGTCCCTGCACCGATGGTGTGGATGACAGGAATGCAGCACAGGATTCATCATATGCACAGGGTGATAATGTTTGCCAGGGGCATAGGCTGCACCAATGGATGACATCATGTGTGTGGATAAGGGCCGGTGATATGATTGGACATGTCTGTTCAGTATGCATGTGGGTGTTGTGGTGCCCTACAGATGTGTTTGCTGTGTGCATGTATGTGTGCACACAGTTCTGCCTTTTGTGAGGCCTACACAGGGGTATGATTGACAGCTCCAGATTGTACAGACCAGGTTGTACAGCTCACTGTGTCCGGCCAAAGCCACGTGACCTGTGCCTGCCAGGGGTTGCACGGGCACTACCAGGCAGAGGTACAGATTGGCTACTGTCCGATGACATATGTCCACTGGAACCATGTCCCTGCTGGGAACATCCAGGGCCACATCCACGTGGCCTACTGTGTCCTGGTGTGGACAGCGCAGCACCATCTGCACTGCTACTGCTACTGGCACTATGGGAGCGGGCATGTGAGGTGTCACGCTGACATTGACCTGCACTAGTTGGAGTAGCTGGCCTACGTCCACATGGCCTATGCCTCACTCCTACCAGATGTTCCAGCACAGACAGCTCATGCTCGCGAATTGCATGGATTCCGACCATGTCACCCAATTGCCTGTCCAGAACATCAGCAATCTGCTGTTGAGCATTTGCCAATGCCTTGATGTTGTCATTTAGGGTATGGATAGCAGCCCTCTGCAGCCTCTGCCTTCTCTGTTCTGCCATTCAGCACGTGCCTGTGCCACCATTACAGTCCGGAACATGCGTCTGGTGATACCAGCTGCTGCACTCTGTCCTGCAGGTGCATGTCTGCCAGAGGTCCTCCTACGAGCAGCACCGGCCACATGCCTGTATGGCACATCTGCAGTCATTACACTGACACCATGGTGTGGAGACACACCTTCTGTAGCCACCACACGTTCCTGTTCCATGCTAACAGACGTTGACTGTCCTTCCTCTATGGCCACTGGTGATGTGGTATGTGTTGGCAGCAGAACTGTGTGCGGGGAAGAGGGGGACCTAGCTGGGATGGCAACCATTGGCACAGATTCAGCCCCTGACAACCCTGCCTGTACCTCATGCATATGTTCATCACTGCTAGTATCTGTGGGGACACTAACATCAGATGGACCGCAGGAGGGTAACTCACCTACATCACCTGTGAATGCAAAGAAAGACTCTAAATTACAATAGACAAATGCACACAGACACACACACACGCAGACACACACACAGACACACACAGACACCATGCATGTGATTTGACAGATGGCATGCAGCATGCATGTGATACAGCAGACGGCATGCAGCTCAGACATTAATAGTGTTAGTTAGCATACCTCCCTGGGGTGCACACTACAGCAAGCAGGTGTCATATCAGTAGCCATGCAGTTCACACAATCATGGTAGTCTGCATGCATCCCCGTGATACACCATGTGGACCAGAACAGGTTAACAGTACACATGGCTGACGTGACCTTGACATGCAATCTGCTGACGTGTGCATTAACATGCATACATGTCTGACACAATGGTGTCCTGACACATGTACAGCATCGTAATGGGCATCACATTGCAATGTTGTCTGTATGCCCTACAGATAGAATGCATGTTTAGCAAATGTGCATGAGCATGGAAGGGTAGTGTGAGCCGTCTGCATTGCTATACAGTGTGAAGTACAGACACTGTGCCATTGCATGGCATCATGAGGCATCTATATTGCTATACAGTGCATAATATGCACACATTGCATAGCCATAACTGCATGCATACCCATGACATAACTGTGGATTGTGACCCACGATGCTGAGGTGTATACACACCAAACCATGCTGTGTCATGTCACAGGTCACTGGAGGACCTACATATGACAACCCTGTACAACTACTACAGAGTCTTAGCTGCCTGGCAATCATGTCCACACATAGCAGATTTGGCAATTCACCATGTCCCACATGACATTGATGTACCACACACACGAGTTGCACAGCTAACGGTGATGTCCTACAGCAGCAAGGGAAATGTACAGTATCTGTGGCCTGATATGGTGTCAATGTCTGTGGAAGCTGTGCAGGTGACTACTGTCATGCTATGACACAGTCGTGATGTTCATCACATCTTATATGGTAGACTTAAGCGACACCTCTACTAGCTGTGCACAGGCTTTTAGGATGTCCAGTGTACCACATCAACTGTATAATCAGTCAACTAAGGCTATAATTGGACCATGTGTGGACAATGTGCAACAGGGTGTATACACATTACATCTACTGTGTGGCTACGTGTTTCTGGCCATCCCCCATGGCCATGTGTGAACATGTTTTGGCCAAATGTTTGTGATGGCCGGCTATCTCACATATCTGCGTTGCCCCATATGACATACACCCATAGATGTCAGATATGTCACCATCCACAGGGCTATGCAGATGTTTGGTATGTGGGGTATGTGTTATGTGATAGTGTGACAATATTGCAGCCAGAACACAAAGTGTCTGGGACATGTCAGATGGCACATCACAATGTGAGCACCCATTGCAGGGGCATATAACACAATGGTGACTCCTGTGGGCTGCCCATATCACAGCTCACTGTGTGGTACTGTTTGTGTACCACATGTGTTGTTCCAATGTATAGTACATATGCCTACATTGTACAACACCTCCACCATTGTATGCACAGCTGTCCACACATGTAGCAATGGCAAATACTGTTGTTTCATGTCGGTGTATCATTTCGTTTGTATATATTGCACATGGGTAGCCAGTGTGAATGATGGGTGATGCGACCTGTATATCATGACTGGACCGAACATCAAGTGTACAAGTGTTAACTGGCCACATGGCAAATAGATCTATGCTTTAACATGCCTGATACTGATGACAGTCTCACCTGCAATGGACTGATGTCTGTGCGGCACGCCAGAGGTACCTGTATAGGGGTGACACAGCAGTTTGAACATTATCCATGACTGTATGACAGCCACAGGGTGCACTGTGCATGTTAAGACACGCCCTCTGCATCAGTGTTACTAGTGAATGAAGAGATTTCAAATACATGTAGCATAGGGCCTGTAACTCAAGGTGATGCTTCGCGAGAATCTTCAGGGAACACTAAGGCTATCATGAGGAAGAACCAACAGTTACCTTTGAATTTTTCGCTGAAACGCTTCCAATTGGGACAAGCCGAGAAAGTACAGAGCAGTATAGCACTAAGGGACAAGTCCTTAACCAGACAGTCGGGCGGTCCTGTGAAATGGAAAAATGACAGCCCTGCCAAGCATGGGAAAGTGAGTCGCAGATAATACAAGGTATTTTGAATCTTTCTGATATTCCCTTAGATGGACCATGTGTCTCTGTTTTAAACAAAGGTCTTAGCTTTATTCCTACAGCAGAGGATGGCTTAACCTCAGCTTTGACAGATTTAAAACAGTTTATTCGGAATATAAATTTACAGGTTCTCTTTGGCTCAAACAATGCTATGATATCAAATAATACTTGCAAAAGACGTAGTACCTTTATACCAGTCAATTTGCCTGTGACAACTGCTTTCCATAATTTATGTGAAGCTGATTTGAGAAAGTTATATGGGACTACAATTAAGAAGAAGAGACAGTATAATTTGAACTATGATGAACACTGTGCTTTAAAGAAACTGCTATTTGATAATACTATTGTAATGAAACAAGCTGACAAGGGAGGTGCTATTGTTATTATGGACTGTAATGCCTATAAGACATCTATGCTCAATTTTCTTCAAGATGAGAATGCTTTTAGAAGAATATCGTATAATGATGCTAAGAAATGCATTAGTAACGTCAGTATGTATTTATATGAGCTACAAATTAATGGTGAGATAGATTTAGATTTATTTCACTTTTTTACAGTACCCTGTCCTACTATTCCCTTATTATATGGGTTACCAAAAATTCATAAATGTTTAGATAACCCACCCATGAGGCCCATTGTCTCTGGGGGTGGGTGGATAACTGAACCGATATCTGTTTATCTACAAAAGCATCTGTACCCCTTATTATTGGAGTGTCCTAATATTTTAAAGGACACAGGTGATTTTTTAAGCAAACTTTCAATTTGGTATAACAGTCTACGTAATAAACTCGATTTAGGTTATTTATTTGTAACCTTAGATATAAATTCTCTTTTTACAGTCATACCAAATGAGTATGGCATTGAGGCTTTCAGACAGTTTCTGAGTAAGAAAATAGATATACCTACAGGTGATGTTCAAAATATATGTGAATTATTAGACTTAGTTCTGAGCAACAATGTATTTATGTTTGATCAACTTTTGTTTCTACAGTTAACCGGTGTTGCAATGGGAACACCGGTTGCTAATACATATGCTAACCTAGTCTTGTATCAATGGGAATTAGAGTTTATACATGATGGTGTAAAATTTTTGAACAGTAATGTTTGCTTGTACCAGAGGTTTGTGGATGATTGCTTTATGGTTTGGAAGGGATCACGCTCTGATTTACAAGATTTTATAGTATATTTAAACAGTAGTACGAGCTTCTTGGTTTTTAAGGAGATTATATCTGAACATGAAGCAATCTTCCTTGATGTTAAGGTATATAAAAAAGAGAGTACTTTACAAACTACTATTCACAAGAAGGATGTGCATACTAGTAGATACTTACATTATAATAGTATGCATGCACCCCATGTTTTTAAAGGAATTGTTAAAGCTCAATTTTCACGAGTCAGTAGGTTAAATACAATTGACTCTGTATTTCATATACAGTTAGATGAAATGTTCAATGAGTTTGTTAAGAATGGCTATGACTTGGATATATTGGAAGAATTGAAGAGAATGGTAATACTTAATAGGGATACTACATATAAACCTTATCTTAGGACAGACGCGTGTATGAATGATCATGTGATCATTACATCAGGATCTAACATTGGAAATATAGTTAGAACTAGATATGTTATGAATTTTAGTAGTAGAACAGGTTTGGTTAAATATATCATAGCCAAGTACTGGCCTGTGTTGATGGCCTGTCCAGAGGTTAGGCGAATTTTAGGTGAAAAGCCTTACTACTGATATAGGAATATCAGAAGTATTAAAAGCTTATTATGTTATAAAGATTTTAATTTTGGCTTAAAGCTGAATGTTTTCTCTGATCGTATTGGTACTTTTAAATGTATGAACTGTTCTTGTTGTATAGACATTGCTGCTACCCCTAATTATGCATTTATTCATCCTGTTACTTTAAAAGAGTTTTACTTTAAATCAGTAGCATTCTGTAACAGTGTAAATGTGGTGTATTTGGCTACTTGTAATGCCTGTTCAGCATTCTATGTTTAATAAAAGTGTTCGTGTTCGTGACAGTGTTTTTGGATTTACTTGGTGATACCACCTGTTACACTTGGAGTATTGGTGAGAGTGTCCGTGTTCTGGCTGAGTGCTTAATCTACGTTTTTTCCCAGCATTCTATGTGGGCAAGACCACACGTAAATTAAAAGACAGAATAATTGAGCATAAGTCAGAGGTTAGAAGGGAGGTTGAGAATAATGCTCTCTTCAAGCATATTAAAACATATGGGAATACGCATTGCTTTAAATTTAGATGCCTAGATTTGGTTAAACCTCATAGTAGGGGTGGTGATCTTAATAATGCTTTAGATATTAAGGAATATGAATGGATTTTAAGACTAGCAGCGGATTCTTCACGTGGACTAAATTCTACTATTAGCCTAAAGCCTGTTTTAAGTAAAATTCAGCGTGTTAAGTTGTTTTAAATATTTTAAACATTTTGTATATCTATTATGTTATAAGTTATATTATATTGTGTTTGTCGGTCAGGTGATTTTGGCTGCTATCATGTGACTGTCTTTTGCTCCTATTTAAAGCAAGCTGCTTTTGTTTCAATGATTGTTAGTATTGAAGAAGGGTTTCACCCAAAAGCTTTGCTGTGACATGTTAAGACATTCACCTGTACAATAGCATATAGTATGCACATGTGTGCATACACAGGGTAGCATATTGTAGTATGCAGCATGTGTGTCAACATACCTTGCATATGATGTTACATTACATAATGTACAGTGACACATGCAACTAAATGGGATATAAAAGTCATATGTGCAGTACTGACTTAAACTCCAGGCTCATTGGTTGGGAGACACCCACTTCCACGATGGCAGCTAGTGTTTGTAGATGCTGTTCTGAGGGTGTCCCCAGACTGGCCAGTAGCTCCTCAGTGTGTGTGTGAGTGGGGGCTGGGTTGGTGGCCCACCACCTGTTCCACCTTGTTCCCTGGTGATTGCAGTGGCATGCTGTTTTGCATGTTGTATCAAGTCCATGCAGTGTCTGCGCACCTACTGGTAGGTGCGGTTATGGCCACCCACATCATTCACCCTCCTGCAAAGATCCTGCCACAGGTTGTCATGCTGCTGGGCATGCTGTGGCACATGGCTGAACAACACCTCGTAGTTCTCATGGAGGTACGGGATGAGGACATTATCCTCCTGGTGGCTGTATGCTGGCAGACGTGAACAAGGCATTATCTGTAAGACATAATGATGGTGACAGGTCACAGTATCAGAGATGTACAGAGATACTGCTGCACATACATTTCTAGTAAATCTAGTACATCTGCACAGTTATCTTTGCAAATAATCATGACACTGACACGACTGACATGTTTGTGTCACACACATGTAACACCCGTTATGCATTGGATATCATCACCATATATGTGTGTCACCTCATTACATTGTTCATATTCCATGTGAATGCTGTCTTGATGTGGGCATGTCTGTTTGCCTGCACTGGTGTTCTTACCTATCACCACATGCCTGGATGTGTCCACAGTAATGCTGTTGACCTTGATGCTGTGTATATGTCACATATCAACACATACACTGCCTCAATGGACTTGAGCAGTGACAATGCACACATATGCATGGAAACCTTTACATGCATGTGTTTTGCCATATACATCTACACGGCACTGTACAGCTGTTCAACATCCTGCCACGGATTGCCTGTGTTGCACATGTGATAGACATGGGACAATGGCTAGTCGGACTTCATTTGCAGGGATGGTTATCAACTATAGCATGTATGGGCAAGGTTTCCTAGCTGTATCTGACAGCCATTTTGCCACCGCGAGGTGCATCAGTGCCACATTACTGATCCAGACAGTTGATAATACATCTACCATGTGGTCATCACACCATGTATGACAGAGATGACATGTGCAGCTTTGATGGACAGGGTTGCATGGTATGGTGGGAGTATGTCACATGTATGGCACAGGGATCTGTCCAGCATGTGGCGATCCTAGTAGTAGGACGGTGGCTGTCTATGACGTATGTCTTTCAGATCAGGATATGGACATGTAGATGTCCAACATCATAGTGTAGCACATGTCTTTATGCAAGGTAGCCAGCATGCTGCATAGTGGAGGTGAGGATTGTGAAGGCTGGTATCACCCATCCACGCATGGCCAATACCCATTAAAGGTGATATGTGATCCAATATTGGTCACCCCAGTGCTGAGTATGCCTGTCCAATGATCTCCATGCTCATGGATGGCACCCTGTCATGACATGGGTGCCTCATATGACTACCTAAGGGGCCTGGAGATGTCACCAACTCAGGGAGGTGAACTGCACAGCACCATCCCTTACACAGTGTCCATAATGTTGACCACAGCCTAGGTGGTAGTTAATGGGTACAGGAATATTCACCTAGCGGTGACAATGCTGATATCATCTGTCAGAATGTGCACATATGTCACACACCTCACCCACAAAGCCCATTCTGTATGTTGTTCACAACACTGAGACAGCTATTGCACATAGGTCATGGCCATTCACATCCTTACATACACAGATGTCTCACATTTGTCTGTGTGGTATGGGCTACAATGAGGGTGGAGTACAACACATTAACCCTGTTTTACTGTAGCTGGCACTGGCGTGATATACACATGTCACTCTGGCACCTTTTGTAATGTTGATTCTGTCAACAGGCCAGTGGTAGAACACTTCTGTGACATACAAAGGTATATGTAGTCAAACATCCATACTGTCATCTACATCATAATGGTTCATGAACTTACAGGCCATACTCAGCAGGGTAATAGTGCGGTGCCACCATTTATGACTGTCGTCAGCACTTGTGGGTTGATATTATCCAACACCCTATCTGTACTGTATTTTCATGTTCAGCACTTGTTCATAACTTGTGAGCACTTCATGAGCTACTGATTAATATAGCACCCATTCCACACCATTTCTCACAAGTACACTGTCTGTCCTTACATTTCCAGCTTGCTTACAGTACAACAGCTGTTGTACACACGTAACTCACATATCTTGTGAGACATGGTTGTATATACAGGCATGTCCAACTGTCACGTACCAGTGCTATTGCCTGTCTATATGATGAATATGGTGTACATGTGGCAATAGATCAATTGTCTTATGCACACAGTCAATGCTCATCTCCCAACATACAACACTACAGCCTGTGGAAGATACACATATGCAGCCATGCTGGGGGTAATGCTGTCACCAACCCTGACTGAACCTGACAATCATGTGGGGATGTGCAACATTCGCAACACACCCCACTCATCACATAGTCTTACAAAATCTCCACCACCACAGGCTGCACATACGAGTACAACTTGTACAGTACCTCTCCATACTCTGTGTAGGCACCAAAGGCAGCCCCCATCACCAAACACAACAACAATAACTTATAGCCCACAGACTCATGTGTGCCCATCACATACAGCCAATAAGGTGTTATAACATACACAACACACCAGTCATAGGTGACTCTGTAGGTGGTCACACTGATGTCCCACTCAGCAGGCTACACAAGGCGATAGTCACTTACATCTTGCTGTCGGGTAACTGGTTCTGCAACATAACCTATGCACCCATGCCACACCTCACCAGGTACAATTTGACTGTCATTCTCCATGTTAGTGTGACTGCCCTGAGATGCAACTTCACAGACTACGTGTGCAGGGAAATGCAATAGCTCACCAGTCTTGTAGCCCTGAAGGTATGGGCCAAGCCCTGGGGAGCATTATGCATTCATCTGGACCTGATACCACTGTGCAACGACTGACTGTGTCACTTCAACAGTTGCCTATGCTTCTGCTGTCATTCCACAGGCATTTGGTATCTGTCCGCTTTGACTGACATGGTCAACAAAACACGATGCTTTGGCACAGATGACCTGCACCTGTCAGCCCTGGGAGTACAGATAACATGTAAGGCACTTGCTGCTTCTATACTGCCTGTCTTGCACAGTTTCCAATAACATTCACCACCAGAATGGGAACAGGCAAGCAAAACATGGGGTCATGTGATGCATTGCTTGATATCTTCATCTCTGACGCACGCAGGCAAGGCACTCCTTATAATGGACCACTTTAATATCTCTGCAGTGACTGGGACCTGCCTCTAGGCTCTGCAGAGTACACCTGCAATGACAGGTTATACACAGACCACACCTTTCAGTCATGTAACCTGGACCGGCACACCCACGGCTGAGGTGTTTCCATATTCCACTATGTTGTACACACATCCTGGCTAGTTACTTAGCACAATGCATCAGAGGTGCTCCACGTGCAACTAACTGTGGCCAGAACTGCTATACACATTGTAACATGCTACAGATTCAACAGCATACCCCACGGTTACCAGACCTCATTTCTTGGTGTACTGGACAGTAGGGTTCTGACAGGTACTACTGATGTAAGACTGACACTACCCCATACTTAACTAGGATAGCCACTCATGTACTGACACATTAGGCCAACTCTGTCCGGGATTCATAACCTCCACTCGGCTGGATCAACCCATACACACCACCTCCAAGACCAACAATATCCTTGACATGGACACTACCAACATGTGACTGGTGTTCTACACCTGGGGTTATCCCCTCATTGGTGGATTTCGAACATATGCTAATCACCCTTGTTATCCACATCCCGGCACCACACCCTTCATGGCATACACAGTACAAGAGTACTATAACGCCTACTACAGACATCGTATGACAGCAGTAGTTAACGTCATGACACCCATGCAGATGGACAATGCACATACAAATGCTGAAACATACCCCAGTGCACTTCAATTGCAATTACATGACTGCATGGATCAATGCTATTCCACATAGAGCCATGATGGTACCCACCAGATAATGGACGCCACTCTGGGGGTCCAGTTCCATGGACATAATTTACAACAACAGGTGGAGGCTGTTGCAAAGTGGAGTACAATCCCATAGGTGGAGTAGCTCACTGGTCAGCCTCAGTAGGTCTACGGGATCCCTAATCACATACTCCAAACCTAGCTACGTAAACATTACTGCGACACATTCCAGGGTGTACCACAAGGCATTATGGAGGTATGTCAGTAGTCAATGGCAATACCCACATCTGCTCTGACATACAACAGTTACTCAGGAACATTACAGAACTAAGTGATGTTGGCAACATGCTGGCGGATGGGTTCAATGCTAACATTACACCATCTCACTCCCTACAGGGCCACAATCCATGCAGGAACATTGTGGTGTCCCTGTGGTCACAACTACACAGTACTAACCTGCACTCTATACAGACTGGAACACTGACACCATGTGACCGTCCAACATCCCAGGCTGTGATTTACACAAACCTCTGAAAGACATGTCTCCCCACTTGGCCACCATATTCAGTAATAGCCTTGTATCAGACATTGTGGCCCCTGAATGGCACACAGCAACAGTTATCACACTCCACACAGGTGGCGCCACAATGCACGAGAGGGACTATTGCTCTCTACACCTGACTGGACTGTTCTGCAAGGCTATGGGGCACATCATCATGGAAGTCATTCACAGAGACATTGGTGGGCTCCGGTCCTTTGATGCCACCCAGGTTGGACTTGTTAGGGCCAGAGCATGGCTCCTACACCTGGTGGACTCCTTTGATACAGTTACCAGGGTAGTTGATGACGGTAAGGGAGTCCACACAGCCTACATTGTCCTCTCATTGGCATTCAGCACCGTTCTCCATTCTGGTATTGACAACATACACATCCACCTGCACATTGACCCCTATGTCTCAGGATGTTATGCAAAGTGGCTCATGGACAGGACACACACAGTGAGGGTAGCATACCATAGTACCTACTGTATTTCAGTTACACTTGGCGTACCACAGTCCTCAGTCATAGGGCCCCTCATGTTCGGTATATGCTTCCCTGAGGTACAGGTTAGCACCGAGGGACTTTCCCTGCCTAGATTTCCAGACAACTGCATACAAAGCACCATGAGTGATCCACCAGCTGATACTGACTCCCTCCATAAGGGTGTCACTGTGACAGATACCTGATATCAATATCATGGCCTCAAGCTGCATGACACAAGGTGCATGAACATCCCCTTTGCATTACACCATTCACCCACTGACTATCACATAGGTGGTAGTCCCCTACACACATGTCACATTGTACATGATCATAGTACACACTTATGTTGCACCCACTCCTTTGATAACCATATTGCCACTGTGGCGTGGATATCCTTCTACATGGCCACACTTATCTGTACTGGGTTTGTAGCTGGAACATAGGCACCCATTGTACCTCTGAACTCCAGACGTATACACACATTCAAGGGTACAACACCCCATTTAGGGTGTACCTTACAGAACAGCTATGGCTTTACATACCACAACATTAACATGCCATGACGTTTATTGAGCTCCGACGGTTGACATATGCGGCAGAACTACAGACACCATGTCTGTACATATTTGCATACTACATACTCAGGGGTGACCTCTGCTTAACAGACAGGGCCCATGTCCACAACAATATTCATGGATATACTCCACATAAGTGACATAAGCAAAAGCCACTGTGAGCAACATGCTCATGGATATGTGCACACATGCAGGGATGAGTGGGATGTGCTTGAGGGTTACATTCCCAAACTAGACACTCACCATGCTTTGGAACATGATTCCTATCTACATCATGCAGGGACACTCAGTAGCACTGTTCATGTGATACCTCACTTGGTGGATGGGAGACACACATGTATGCCAGGGATCACTGCAGTGGCTGTACTGTGCAGAGGTGCAGGTAACACATGGCTCTGCTGTTCACAGACAGGACACTATCCTAGAGAGGTGCCGCTGGTGTGAACACTGTAGTTGGGCTTACACATAGACTTGCCAGACTGCATAGTACCCCACTATGAACCTGTGAAGCTATTACACGTCCTTTGTGCATGGTTAATTGAGTAGCACTTCCATTTAGATTAGCTATCATGCTGTTACAGTGTCCCATGACTACAAGCCATATGTATCCTGTTATTGTATATTGTACATGCCAATAGATGATACCTTTGGTATGCATGATATGCCTGTTATGCTGTGTAGAATATCTGACATATCTACCTACAATACTGTACATTACACATATTTTACACAGTATCCCATAACGCAAAGCATACTTGCACAGCGGGACCACCTTAGATATGTCATTGTCGTTATATGCCCATACACATGCCTACTGTGACAGTATATCAACATATACTATCCCCTGCTATGGCACATACTTGTTGGACATACCCTACCACTGACGGTGGGTGGTATGGAATTGTTCTGTTTAAAGCCGTCATGTAGCATCCCTTGTGGTGTCTGTGATGTTTACCTTGTGGCCCACTGCAGGACACACAATTTCTACAAGCATTACTATGCTCAGCAAGACATCACTACATAATACCTTTTCCCACTTTATGCATTGCGGACACTTTTAATTAATACAAAACAGGCTATACATACACTAACATAATTAATACAAAACAGGCTATACATACACTTACATACTGAGTGTTCTACATACCTTGTTATCATTCCAGACTTTCGTAACTATCTCTCTTACACTGTTTAAACAGTTCTATGGTATGAGTATACGGTTTGAATGTCTAGCAAGTCATCCTTATATACGTTGATACCTATAACGTGGTTTCCTGCCACCAATTGGTGTTCCTGAGTGACTTATTACTTGCACATCAGCTGTGCAGCTACTCCATTCACCAATTACGTGGCAACAGTGGGGTATAATTGAATTCTCCACTTGGGTGTTGCCCATTTGCCCTACCTTTGGGGAGACGGCATGTATTGTGTTTTGTTGTGTATAATTGCAACTGCTATGTGTAATGACATGGATAGTTTGGATTCATGTCCCCCGTGGATTGTGTGTGACAGCTAGAGTATGTGGTTCTACATGTGAGTGTACCTGTCATCCCAACCGTCTGATAAGGGACTATTGCAAATAAAACCTGTAACATCGCTGTTTGTTCCATTATACAACGGCTACGATTTCACATGGCGCCTTTAAAATGTGTCTCTCACAAGGTATGTTAACGTTTCTGCAGATGTAATTGACTGACTGGATGTTTGTGCTGTAATTACAGTCTGTATTGCTATAGTTTCGTGTGTAGGGGATGTAGGTGGGTGTACGTAGCATATACAGGTTTGTGGGGCTTACATTTCTACATATTTCATATATGTGTGTGGGTTCCTTATTAAATAGAACCAAAAAAAAAACCAAGAGGCACCAACAACAAACAACACAGTTTTAATGAACAAACAGAACAAAGAAAAACAGTATTTCATCCACAGAAATTCGCGCTCTTAAAACTAAAGTTTTTTTTCGTCGTTCCTCCCAATGACTTCATCAGATACAAACAATTAAATTAATTAGAGTATTAAATACAAAAAACTTTTAAAAAACATCCAATTAAACAAAGTGCATTTCTACCTATCAGTTAGTAGACTTTTGTTACAGGCATATACATTGGGCCGTTGTTAATTGGTTTCTATATAGTATGCAGGTGAGGTTGATACTTCCATACCTCCAGAATTACAGCGATATGTAAAGGAATGTTACTAAATGACAGCTGTCCCGTGTATTTCTGTCCCAGATATTTGCAGTCATTGCAGTTGTGTTGGTAACTGAACCTCTTTGGCATGGGTTGCCACCTTTTCAAATCACCATTGTGGGACACTTGCAGGACACACATCGGTGTTTACAGGCCGACACATACCCACAGTCAGTACACAGGATAGCACATACTTTTATCCTCAATACATACTTATTGTTGTAGGACTTTGGCTACTTATCATATTGCATGTAACATTTACGTTTCTTACATACAGGCATAACTATTTAATGCAACTATTAAACAATATATGGGACATAATAATGTCCTACAATCTCGGACATTTGCCCTTTGTAATGTTTTATGTCAGGACACAACTGCCCAGGGAGGGGCTGTCCCTCCTAATGTGGGACAGGTGGTAACCGTATGCCTATGGCTAGCTATAACCACACCTACCGTAATGATCTACCTCCGAGTTGGCACTAACAGACACACGATGCAGACACACACACACACACACACACACACACACACACACACACATTACAGTCACACGGAAACGCACACGACATCCTCAACCCACACATACACAGACTACGGCAATCACAAACACAGTTGAACACAGTACCTACGTGGACCGCAACACCGGCAGTGGTAACTAAATGTCCCTTCATATCGTGATAATATTACTTGCGGTTCTAGTGTTCTGGTACTGTGTTCTTTCAGTCTTTCAGCCTTGTGGTTACAAGTGTCGGTATGTGACACATTCCATAGTTGGTGGTATCCTATTTATTTGTACCGCCAAGGTTTTATAAATGTCGTTGACCTATCTATATATTTGCAGATATCAACATATATCTCTCTATCACCCTTTCTATCTGTATTATATATATGTGTATATAGATATATATATATATATATATATATATATATATATATATATATATATATATATATATCTCTGACAGAGAGAGTGACAGGCAGAATACACCTTTCATTGTGTACTTGTCAATGTATACTGTTTCCTGGACTCCGCACATTTGTGTTTGAACCTGTCACATTACTCACCTGCCGTGTAGGTACATCTTGGCTACCATAGTGTTAGGTGATTGTATACATGATTGCGTGTTCTACTCCTGGCAGTGGTTGTTTTACCCTTCAGAGCAGGTGCTATTAGTACAGGGGTGAATAATGCTGGTTTCACCTGTTCTGGACATCATTGACCATGATCTGTGCGATATTCAGAGAAGCTTAGCCCTGTTTTGCGTATATCCGTATAGTCATATTTAAACGATGCTTACCAGCACTGGGCAACGCATATTCCCGCTAACTTGTGCTAAACATGATCTGATGACCTGCATCTGACATGCATTATTCGTGCCTTCGGGATTACGTTACATCCCTTGCAGGATGTGGGACCGGGAACATGCACAACGGTCTCTGCATTTACCACTTGGGCATCTGGAATTTGTACACGTGTTATGGCGTATTGTATGTGGAGTATACTACGACTGTTACTCCATACTGCAATCACATGGGTAACTCAGTTAGTTTACATATGGATGAGTCCAATTAATGGTATGTCCATGTGATGTTTACTGGATGTGCTCTAGCATTGGGTATGTATATCACAGTGAGCCACACACGATAATGTGCTACACCTTCAAATGACCGTAGGTGGAGCATGCTGGGGTGACGAATACCTGTCATGGGTACACCCCATGCCTTGACACAACATCCATGATTACATTATGTGGAGCCCCTCATTAATGCAGCAGGGAGTCCATGCAGAGTGTGTGGAGAACAGTGCTTACACACATGTGATCCCGCGTTTGGCTCTGCTCCACTGAGCGACAGTTGGTTACTCGATGTTGTGGTGACAGCAGACACTGTTTGCCTTGTTTGGTGTATGGCCTCTGACAATCGTGTGCGTACCTACCGATGTACCTAGGAACCTATACACACAGCACCAACATATGCTGATAGGTGCATGTACTGTTCAGGTGTTGACATTCCTTGTTCCAATAGCTGTTGTGTGTACAATGTTTGAGTGCTGCCTATGTAGGATTCACACAGTAGGCCACCTATACATTACAATTTACAGGTGGTCGTGTGTGTGTGCCATCCATTTTACTGTGTGTGCAGGTGGAGAGGTGTGTCAGTCCATAGGGGCCTACACTGTCAGAGTATGTGCTATACGTTCCCTCTTTGCTAAGGCATAGGCATATTGGGCACACCTCCGTCTGCCTACTGGGGCTGGCACAGGGTGTTCTTGGTCTGAATCCCTCTGTGCCTGTGATGGCCTTGGCAATTGCGGTGGGCTATGAGGGCCTTCACCATTTTGTCCCTGCTGCAGCTGTTTCCGCAGGATCATATTATGTAGCATGGCACATACTATGAAGATGTGGGCACATGTGCCTGGAGAGTACTGCAAGGTTCCACCAGATGTGCCCAAGCAATGGAACCGTGATTTCAGCATCCTGAACACATGCTCTATGACGATTCTGGTTTGTGCGTGTGCCTCATTATGGCATTCTTGCATGGGTATCTGTGCATTTCTGATGGGAGTCATCATCCACGGCTCCAGTGCATAGCCAGCATCCCCCACAAGGTGGCCATGTGGGATGTCCCCCCTGACAAATACCTGATACAGCTGTGAGGCATGCCAGGTATGGGAGTTATGGTAGCTTCCAGGGCTACCAGCACACACATCCATGATAATGCCCTGGGCATTGCACATGACCTGGCAGTTGATGGAGTGGAATCCCTTGCAGTTTATGTAGTGCTTACCATGTTCACTGGGTGGTGACTTGATATGTATGTGCATGCAGTCTATTGCACCCAGTACCTCCGGGTAATGTGCCACATGGTGGAAGTGATGCATATTTCTGGCCAACTCCTCCTGAGTTCGGGGGAAGTATATATGCTCATTGACATGTGGTAACATGGCATCCAGGAACTGGTGTAGTACCCTGGATGCTGATGCCTGTGAGATCCCCATTATATCTCCGGTTGGCCTTTGAAAGGTACCTGTGGCTAGTATTCGCAAGCTTACACATACCTTCGTGTCCACTGGGATGGGTTCCCCTCTGTTGTTTCTGGTTCTCAGGCGTGGCCGGCACAGCTCAACTATTTGCTGTAAGATGTCCCTATCCACCCTGTAACGCTCTACTATCTCCAGATCATGTAGTCCCTGGTAGGTTACCCTTGTTCTGAACACTCTTCTCCTCCTCCGGGGCCTGCGGTGGTTGTCAGCATCATCCTCCACAACACCATCAGTCTCTAACACATGGTGATGAATCACAGCTATGGCAGCTCCCAACATGTACATTTTAAAAGTTCCCTGTGTGTTTATACCTATGGTGCAGTGTTTGGGAATACACAGGTGTGTGTAGGGTGCTTTCACAATTTATACTATTGTGCTGTGAACACCGATGATGTCATAGGGTGTGTATGTACAATCGTAGCTACAGGGTATCTTACGTGTTTTACTACAGGAACTACTATTGTGGTGCCTTTGGTGTTGAATTACATTTGGCTGCAGTGGATTACCTCTTGCCCTTCCCTTTACATTTCTTCACGTTTCACCTACCATTTTCTGGCATGCATCCAGCAGCCTGCTTTCATTTGTGCTTTCCTAGACCTGGCTTATCTTGCGTAATGTGTTCTATTGCCAGTCTACTGTAGGTTTGCTTTGTTCTGCTATGACAGTTCTCCTTTCTTTGCAATCCGACACCTCCCCTATCCTGTTTTGCAGGTTTCTGAGAGCAGACTTGTCAGCTGCCGTCGATTGCCCGCTGTGAGTTAATAGGTGTTAATTGCTCAGTTGTACTCCAATTACCCTACTGCGGCATTTCCTTCTTTTCTTCCCCTGACCTTCCTGTTTGTGCTATGGTTCGTGGCGCATGCATCTGCTTACTGGGTTTCGGGCACATTTTCATTCCCGTACACATGCGCTTTTGGGCACCATATGTGCTCTCAGCTAAACGATGCTATACCTACCTCCCCACCCCTGTCCTGCAGCTTTGCTTAGCAATGGCCAGGCCAGATTTGCATTGCTCCAATGTGCTTACAGCTACGGTGGCACACCCCACTGCTGATGTCATGTATACCTCTGAGCCACTCCTCAGTGTTATAGAGCTGCGCCCTATGGTACATTCTTAATCTGGTGGGACATTTGCGATTCAGTATTACCTGCCTCATTTGCATGGCATTAACTACTGATTCATAGTTACCACGCCGAACACTGTCACAGACCCTTAGCAACCCTTGCAGCTTGGTTGTGGTGTACCATGCATACCATTGAGTATTATGGTGAAATCCTGATTTGTATTACATTGCGATTTTATGACTTTTGTATATATTTTCGTTGTGTTCCAGTTTGCACACACATGCCCTGCAGTTGTACTTTGCGTTACTGTGAACATGACATTAAATATTGTTCTTTAGGTGTTGTGCATCTTTTCTTATGCCATTGGCTGTGTATTTAGCCATTGGCATATGTTAACTTTGTAATACATGAGTCTGGTCCGCTTCCCTAGCTCCAATGTTCTGTTTGGGAAAATGTAAACTGTGTTTTTTGGTTTACATTTTCGTGGGCTTACGCTATGCCTGGACCACTTCATGAATCGCTATGTACCTTCATTTGCATGGTGCGGCACTGCGCATGGGGTGATTAGCATACCTAAGCCGAGGGCTGCGCAGTTCTGGCGTACGCCGGTAGTGCACATGTAATTGGATCGTACCTGAATCACTCAACGGCCATATTTGGCATTATACCGCCTACACTACGCCTGCACCTGGCGCAAGCTTCATGAATCCCGGGGAATGAGTTTTCAGATGTTCTTTAAGATGAATTTTAAAAAGAGAAGTAGAAGCAAGGGTAGATAATTCTGAAGGAAGCTGATTCCAGTTTTTTCCTGCAGTGTTTGAGAAAAGTGAATCTCCGGCTTTGTTGTTAGCTTTATTCGAGGAAACTAGAAGCTTATTAACAGAGCGTAGTGTAGCTAGATTTGTATATGGTGTAATTAGATTAGTGTGAATAGGGGTGTTGTTAGGGTGGTATAGGATCTTTTGAGTAATAAGTAATTGTTGACAGAGTATATGGTTTTGCAATTCTAGCCATCCAAGTTGTTTGAGGTTAAGGCAGTGGTGAGTTTTAAAGGGGGATCTTGTGATGAATATAGCTATGCTATTATAACAGGTGGAGAGTTTAGAGAGGTTGTTTTTGGATAGGTTAGTATATATATATATAACAGAGGCATAGAAAAGGGTGGAAATGAGGTGGGTTTGGGCAATAGTTTTCCTTGCAGCAGGGGTAAGGAAGGGTTTGATTCTATAGAGGGTGCCAAGTTTTTTGTTAACAGACTTTATAGTGGAGTTTATGTGTTCATCATAGCTGAGACGATTATCAATTGTTACACCTAGTAGGTGGGTTGTAGTGTCTGGGGTAATGTTGGTACCATTGTTAGAGGTTATAGAGAAGAAAGGATTAGGTGATTTATGAGTTGGAGTAAAAAGAAGTAGTTTTGTTTTTTGGGGATTTAGGAGGAGGCAGTGTTGCGTAAACCAGTTTTCAACATTCTGAAAAACAGTTTGGGTGAGGGAGTGGAGAGAGGCTATATTCTTGGCTGTACAGATGAAGGTGGAGTCATCAGCATATTGAATGCAGGTGGCTTGAGGTATGTTCATGTGTAAATTGTTAATAAATAAGGAAAAGAGTAGGGGATCTAAGATAGAGCCCTGGGTACTCCAATATTTACTGGAAGTAGTGAAGACAGATTGTTATGCCAAAGTACTGCTTGCTGTCTATTTTCCAGATAAGACCTAAACCATTGTGTAGCTTGAGGATCAAGAGAATGGGCCTTTAGTTTGTCTAGAAGTAAGTTATGGTTAACCATATCAAAGGCTTTTGACAGGTCAATAAATAGTGCAGTGGAAAAAGAGTTATTGTTGCAATTTTTATATATAGAGTCGGTAAAGGATAAGAGGGCAGTCGATGTGTTATGGAATGGCCTAAAGCCATGTTGGCAGTTTGCTAGTAGGTTATTTTGTAGTAAGTGGTTAAGTAGTTGTTTGTGAATACATTTTTCCATTATCTTAGCTAATGGGGAGGGTAAAGCAGTAGGGTGAAAGTTAGAAAGCTCAGTAGAAGGTCCACCTTTATGTAGAGGGATGATGTGGAATATCTTCCATAGAGCAGGGATTTTGCCTTCTGAGAAAGTTCTGTTAATAAGGATAGAGATGGGATAGTCTATGGCTTTTGCAGCTATTTGTAGGTATTCAGATGGAAGACGGTCAGCAGAAGGGGTGCAAGGTTTAAAATTTTGAAGTAGCTTACAAATGAGAGATGTAGATACAGGTTGTATTTGAAAGGTAGGCAATGAAGTATTGCACGTATTTGGTTGGGAAGCAGTGAAGGGTGGTAAAGAATTGGCCAGGGTTTGAATGGCTTCTGTAAAGTAGTTATTAAAGGCATCAGGGATCTGGTTGGAGTTGTTATGGTTGAAACCAGTTGGGTCTGGAGTAGTAGTGTGACCTGGCTGAAGAAGTTTGTTTATCCCAGACCAATATTTTTGTGGAGTTTGTTCGCTGGTTTGTTGGAGGTGAAGGTAGAAGTCTTTTTTTGTCTCTAAGAATATCCTTCTTGGTGGCATTTCTTAGCTGTTTAAAGTGGAGGTGGTTTGTTGGACATTTGGTAGCTCTCCATTTAGCCCAGATTTTATTTCTGAGGAGTATCTTTTGCCTAGTTTGTTTTGTGAGCCATGGGGCAGATTTGGTTCTTATTCTAGTAGAGCGATAAGGTGCATGGCAGTCAAGGATTTGAAGAAAGTTCATATTAAAGTAGGTAACAGCTTCATCAAGTTTTAGATGGGTTAGTGGTGACCAGTCACATGCTTGCAATTCAGTTAGGAAGCTGTCTGGATTAAAGAATTTTTTTAAGCAGGAGGTTTTGAGATTGAGTAGTTGGAATATGGACTTTTTGTCTAATAATGTAGGTAAGCATATGGTCGCTGATATCGTCGGGAAGGGTTCCTGGAGTATAAGTTTCAGGGTGGCTATTAATAAGGATCCAGTCCAGAGTAGTTTCCTTGTTGCTAGGTTTGTGGATTCTCGTAGGAGTTGCTATTAATTGTGAGAATCCAAAGAGATTTATGTGGTTGGTAGGGTTCAGAAAACTGCAAGTGGACCAGTCTATGTTAAAGTCACCTAGTACATTGGTCTCCTGGGGTAGTTGGGTAAAGAGGAGATTTAGTAGGTTCTCAAGAGTATTGGTATTATTACCTGGGGGTAGATACATGCAAATTAGATAGATAGATTTGGAGTTATTGATTTGGAGTTTGGTAGTTAAGATTTCAGATTTGGTATCTAATGATGGAAGCACATTAACAGGGGAAATTTGGAGGTTAGATTTATAGAGAATTGCTATACCTCCACCTTTTTTGATTTTACGGTCATTTCTAAGGATGTTATAGCCAGGAGGGCTAATTTCCTGGTCTAGAGTAGATGGTTTTAGCCAAGTTTCTGTAAGACATAGAATGTCAAATGAGTGTACATCAAGGAGTGCATGCAGGTGGGAAATTTTATTGTTAATACTTCTAATGTTAAGGTGAGCTATCAAGATGGAGTTAGATGGTTTAGTTAATGTAGAAACTATGGGCACTGTTAAATTGGTAGGGTTATTGGTATAGTCAGTATTGGGGCCAGGGTTTGGATGAATATCACCATCTAGGAGGGGGTGTTGCTGGGGGTATTGTAGAGATTTAAGGAGTTTATAGAGGTTATTAAAAGTCTTTTTGGTAGAGAAGTAAATAATGTGGGTTGCTCTGTGAAATCTTGGTAGTATATAGTTGGAGGTACAGGTTATGTTACTGTGGTTAAGGGAGAAGATGAAAGAAGATGGTAAAGTTTGTTGGGTGTAATGGTTTTGTTCAGGTAGAGAAAGATATTCAAAGGAGGTGAGTGAGTAAGGTATGGTAGGGCAGGCTATTGTGGTAGTTAAGAGTAGTATGTTTGTGAAAATAGTTTTATTTGTTGGGGCCATGGTAAAATGTAGATTTAAGAAGGGAGTAGTTTGTGTTAGCAGGTGATGTAGAAAGAAGAAGAGAGTATTTGAAGAGATTCAGCAGGGTATAAAATAAGCATATAAGAAATTAGAGGAGGTTTAGATAAGAGGTAGAATTGGGAAGTAAATTAGTGTAGTGGATGGTTGGAAAGGAGAGGGAGTGGTTCAAAAGAGAGTTAAGTAGTAGTAATTAGGAGAGAGAGCTATTGGAGTGGCCTGGTGATGATGAGGTATGTGATAGGATGAGATAGAAGGGGGAGTGGTCAGTGAAGTATAAGTGTAAGACCACTGGGGGTGGGTGGGAATTGGTGGTAGGGCAGGGGAGCGGAGTGAGCCCACAGGGTGAACGGAGCGGGTAGAAACAGGCAATGGAGCAGCTAGAGAAGAAACAATCAGCAGAGTTGATTACTGAAGGTAAGTTAAGTAAGTCTATAGTGGGAAGGAGCAGAGATAAGTAAGGAGTCTATTAGAAAAACAGGAGAGTGTAGTAAGTTAGAATAAAGGGTAAAGTGTGACGTTTCAGAGTAGTTCAAGGTCATAGAAGTATAGAGTAATAAAAGCAGAATAACAAATGGATAAGCAGGAGAAATATTGGATGGGATAGGGGTGCCACCTACTGGGCAAAGCTAGTATTACAAGCAAATACAGTAAGGGGGGTAGGCTATTGCCAGATTAGGGAAGGGGGAAAAGATAGTAAGAGGGGTAGGAGTTTTATTTACAAGGTAGCTAGTTGGGGGGGGTAAGAGGCTGCTGGCTGACCAGGCTCAGTGCGTGCTTTAGAACCCCTGAAGCAACAGTGGATGGTAGTATGCTTTACAGGCAGGACATAGATAACATACTTTCTTATTTCCTTGAGAGAGGGAGCAGGGAGTAGAGGCTGAGAGATGAAACCACGGTTTATTTGTTGGACGGGTCCTTTGTCACCAGGTAGGTAGGTTCTCAGAAATTATAGACTGGAACAGCACAGTGAAGAGCAGGGTACTTGTGGGAGAGAGAGAGACAACAGTGGTGGTGAGTAGCAAGAAGCTAGCATTATCATAAAGTATGATAGTTAGGACAATAGTTATAAAAAAAAACAGTTAGAAATTGTACATTCACTTATTAATGCTAGAAGCTACCAGTATCATAAGAAAGCTTGTATGCTGTTATATTAGTTATCTAGCAGGTTATATTCTGTAGGCTCAGTAGGACAACATATAACTCATTAGCTTAAAGACATAAACAGACATAAATGCATGTGAAAAACAGTACAGCCAAAATTAGGAACAATGCATAGAAAATATCAGGATTACTATATATAATCACCTGGTGAGAGTTAGGGCTGGTAGCAGGCTGGCTCATAGTCTACACTAGGCTTTGGACAAAGGAGGCAGCACATTAATTATTACAGCATATGGTGCCCTATTTAACAATTCTATTGAAATCTGCAGAGACTAACAGGGACAGATATTCCAGTGATTTTACCCTCTAAATATTTCCCCATAATGTAGTCTTTGCGTTCCACAGTTACCATTTGCTCACTAGGTTAGTATGCCAGTCAGAATGGAAGAGGAGTTATCTTTTGAGATTAGCCGAGCACTTTCTGGAAGTTACTACTTATTAAAAAGCTGTTTGAGGTATCTACTCCATGAGACCTTTAAATGTTGCAGATATATGTGGAGATAATTAATTTTATAGCTGATAGCAAGAGGGCTATTGAGAAAGGCTAAAACAGTGGCTTCTAGACTAAGTAGGGGAAGCAGCTGTTTTGATTAACCCCCATGAGGGAGAGAAGTAGCTGATTGTTAGCTAGAAATTAGTTCTCAAAAGGCAATAAAAGCAGCATAGGGATCAACAAGTGAGCATAGGCTCTCACTTGCTAGCTTCCTTGTGGTTAGCATGATGCTAAAAGGCCTTTCCCAGCCTTTTAATTAAGTATTAATATATGTATTTATTGAGATTCCTATTTAAAATGAAACTTAGTAAAAGTAGATGTGGTTTCCAATCTTTATGATGGCCGTAGTATAGCTTCCACGTGGTTAGCGTGAAGCTAAAAAGGCTATTCCCGGCCTTTTAATTATGTATATATGTATGTAATTAATAAGATTTCTAGTTTACAAATAAACTAACTAAAAGTTGATATGATTCCCAAACATCCTGAAGGCCGAAGCACAAGCAGCATTGCATCAACTATGGCGTTTCATCACGCACATAGAAACATCCACGTGGGCCTCGAACTGCTAATGGTCATACAGTTTATTTTGGATATAGAAACTAGAAACTAGGCTGTAACTTCCTATTTGCAATTCAGCCGATACTGGCTACAAAATATAACTCAAGAAATACCTACAGCTCCCGACTTGCAATCCAGCCATTACAGGCTACAAAGTGTAACTCAAAAAAGACCTACATCAGTCTTCGTAAGCCCCCGAGTAAAGCTAGCTTCAATTTAATAACAGCTATAGCTCCCGACTTGCAATCCAGCAGTTACAGGCTACACAATTTAACTCAAAAAGACCTACAGCAGTCTTTGTAAGCCCCCGAGTAAAGCTAGCTGCAATTTAATAACATAGCCATGATAGGCAACAAAACTAGAGAAAACTAGAATCAGAGCAGGTCAAAAAGTGTCAGTTTAAGCTGCCAATTTGACTAGCTCTCAATGTATAAAATAGCCGTTATAGGCTAAAGCTAGTAACCAAACAGCAGCCGTTTGGCCTATGGGGAGTATTCATGCTTTTGTTTCTGTGTAGCAAGCAAAGAAAAAGCATAACATTTACTATTTAACAAGCATGCCAAACATTAATCAGACATTTAAATGTAGCTCAAGTTGCAGCTGTCTAAGCAGCCGTTACAGACATAATTCCGGCACCTCAAAGCTTTTCATGGTATTCATAGTCTTTCTGCTTAGGAGAAAAATAATAGGAGCAGGACATGGCTGAACACAGCTTTGGTGGCAGGATTGAATAAACTTATACATATGAAGAGTTAGTCACATTCAAATGTGAAATGGTTTAAAACTTGTTATGCCAATGAGCACTCTTCATGCCAGTTTGCATTTCATTGTCATCTTTGGACGAGTTTTCTTGTCATGCTCAAAGATGTTATAAAAGCTGAAACCATGCCATGTACATCTACTTTGCATTTGGGAAATATTCTTCCTGTGTTTACCACCTTAGTTATTTTCCATTGTGAGTTGCTTATCTTGGCTGGGCCAAAACCAGAGATATCCAGAGGTGCCCATCTGTGGCAGTCACCCACATGTGGAATAGTACAACAGTGGAATAGAAGGACATTGAAAAGTTGTGTGAAATATTACCATAAACATAGATGTCCTTGTCTTCCACGTTGCAGTATTCCGTCCCACCCTCCTTCCCCTCCTGTCAGTGTGCACTTGCTCCTGTGGGTGGCAGTGGATGGACTATGCCCTTTTTAGGCGTGGTTTTGACTAATGCTTCTGTTCTTAGGGCTGGTGTGTGCGGACGCCACTTTTATAGCCCACGTTCATAGAGCTACATCAAGCCCAGAGGCAGTTAGAAGGACAGAAACATTTAAGTAGTGGCCAGACGTACGCGAAAGATAGGGAAACACATGTGAAATACTGCAACATGGCAGTGAAGGACACTTATGTTTATGGTAAGATTTTACACAACTTTTCTGTCCAAAGTGCCCTTAAAGAGGGACAGTTGGGTGATCTGACATGAAGTGGGTGTCTCCTCCACAGGTGGTGGCACATCATGTAGAAGAAAATGTCCATCCATCCATCCTGATCCTTAAATGTGATAAGGGTAACTGAAGGTGTTGCAGAGCATGTAAACAATAGGACACTTCAGAGGAATGGTGAGTATGCAGGCAGTAGAGTTGGCTAAACTGGATGACTTTCGAACAGTTCCGAGTAATAGTGAGTGTGATAGAGAGGTGAAGAAGAATACAGGCAAGGTGGAATGGGTGGAGAAAAGTGTCAGGAGTGATTTGTGACAAACTGATACCAGTAAGAGTGAAAGGGAAGGTGTACAAGAGGGTAGTGAGACCACCTATGTTATATGGGTTGGAGATGGTGGCACTGACAAAGGCAGGTGTCAGAGCTGGACGTGGCATAGGTTCATAGGTTCATAGATTAGTACTAGGCTAACTACTCTTGTGAGCCATTTTAAGCCTAGCCAATTATCCCTTGAGAGACTTGAACCCTGCACCATGTTTTTGTAAGGTAAACACCTTAACCATTAGGCAACCCTCCAATATTTATTTATTTTACATTTGTTGACCGGGCTAGTCTAGCTGGATATATGTCCATTTTCAGTAGAGGCTCGGGGAGAAAAGCTCCAAGCAACAACAATAACAATGTTAAAAAAAAATGTATAACATAGCCATATAAACTAATCATGCAGTGGTAACATTGGTAAAAGGGAAAAAAAGGAAATATAGTTATAAAAGTGTTGACTATAGACATTATGCTAAAAGTTAAACTAAGTCTAAATAAGCAAGTATATTAGAAACAAAAAGGGCATGGGCAGAAAGAGTAAAGTCCTTAAATTGTATCCTATTACTAAGAGGAAAGCAAAAGACAAGTAACTAGATTAGGAAGCAAAAGATGGGAGAGAGGGGAAGGGTATGAGCTGGAGGGAAATAAAAGTTTCAGTCAGGGTTAGCACAAGGACAGAGCCACTGAGATTTCAGATTTTCTTTAATGTGTTTTTTGAATTGAGAGGTAGATGCTACGGTAGATAGTTCAGGAGGGAGCTGATTCCAGTTTTTCCCTATAGTGTTTGAGAAAAGTGAATCACCAGCTTTGTTGTTAGATCTAATTGAGGAGACAAGGAGTTTATTTGCTGAATGTAGTGTAGCCAGATTTTTATATGGAGAAATCAGATTAGTGAGGATGGGGGTATCATTGGGGTGGTATAGGATCTTTTGGGTGATAAGTAACTGTTGACAGAGTATATGGTTCTGTATTTCTAGCCATCCTAGTTTTTTAAGGTTAAGGCAGTGGTGAGTTTTAAAGGGAGAGGATGTGACGAATCTAGCTATGCTATTATAGCAGGTAGAAAGTTTGGAGATGTTATTTTTAGATAGGTTAGTAAATATAGCAGAGGCATAGAAAAGGGTAGAAATCAGGTGGGTTTGGGCGATAGTTTTCCTGGCTGAGGGGGTAAGGAAGGGTTTAATTCTATAGAGAGTACCAAGTTTTTTGTTGACAGACTTTATGGTGGAGTTAATATGGTTGTCATAGTTAAGATGATTATCAATTGTGACACCTAATAGGCGGGTGGTAGTTTCTGGTGCAATGTTAGTAGCATTGTTAGAGGTTATAGTGAAGATTGGAGTGGGTGACTTATGAGTTGGAGTAAAAAGCAGTAGTTTTGTTTTTTTAGGATTGAGGAGAAGGCGGTGTTGCATGAACCAGTTTTCAACATTTTGGAAAGCAGTTTGGGTGAGGGACTGGAGGGAGGATATGTTATTAGCAGTACAGATTAAGGTAGAGTCATCTGCATATTGAATGCAGGTGGCTTGGGGTATGTTCATGTGGAGGTCATTAATAAATATGTAAAAAAGAAGGGGACCTAAGATGGAGCCTTAAGGGACTCCAATATTTACAGGAAGTAATGAAGACAGATTGTTTTTCCGGAGTACAGCTTGCTGTCTGTTTTGAAGATAACATTTGAACCATTGTAATGCTTGCTGATCAAGCGAATGGTACTTTCGTTTATCTAGAAGAAGAGTATGATTAACCATATCAAAGGCTTTTGACAGGTCTATGAATAGTGCAGAGGAAAAGGAGTTATTGTTACAATTTTTGTTTATAGAGTCAGTAAAGGAGAGAAGAGCAGTAGTAGTACTATGGAATGGTCTAAAGCCATGTTAGCAGTTGGCTAGTAGATTATTTTGTAGTAGATGGTTGAGTAGTTGTTTGTGAATACATTTTTCCATTATCTTAGCTAATGGGGAAAGTAAGGCAATAGGTTGGTAGTTAGTGAGCTCAATTGAGGTTCCACCTTTATGTAGAGGGATGATGTGGGATACTTTCCATATGGTAGGGATTTTGCCTTCAGAGATGGTTCTGTTAATGAGGATGGATATGGGGTAGGCTATGGCTTTTGCGGCAATTTGAAGGTATTCGGATGGGAGACGGTCAGCAGATGGGGTGCAAGGTTTTAGTTTGTTAAGTAGCTTTTAAAGAGATGTAGAAACAGGGTGTATATGAAATGTTGGGGATAGAGTCTTGGAGGAATTAGATAGAGAAGCAGTTAAAGGTGGTA
Organism: Protopterus annectens; assembly: GCF_019279795.1. Lineage (NCBI taxonomy): Eukaryota > Metazoa > Chordata > Ceratodontiformes > Protopteridae > Protopterus > Protopterus annectens. The sequence goes on from NC_056738.1 coordinate 404,113,120, forward strand.
ATGATTTGGCTAGGGATTGAATGGCTTCTGTAAAGTAGTTATTAAAGGCATCAGGGATTTGGTTGGAATTATTTTGGTTTAAACCTAATGGGGTGGGAGTAGTAGTGTTTCCTGGCTGAAGAAGTTTGTTAATACCTGACCAAAATTTTTGTGGAGTTTGTTGTGAAGTTTGTTGGAGGTTTAGGTAGAGGTCTTTTTTTATCCCTAAGAGTATCTCTTTTGGTGGTGTTTCTCAATTGTTTAAAGAGGAGGTGGTCAGATGGGCATTTGGTAGCTCTCCATTTAGCCCATATTTTATTTCTAAGGAGCATTTTTTGCCTAGTTTGTTTAGTTAGCCATGGGGCAGATTTGGATCTTATTCTAGTAGAGCAGTAAGGTGAGTGGTGATCTAGTATTTGAAGAAAGGTAGTGTTAAAGTAGGTTACAGCCTCATTAAGTTCAAGATAGGTTAGTGGTGACTAATCACATGCTTTTAGTTCATTTAGAAAGCTATCAGGATTAAAGAATTTTTTAGAGTGTGAAGCTTTGACATTATGAGTAGTTGGAAATTGAACTTTTTGTCTAATAATGTAAGTGAGCATGTGGTCACTGATATTATCGGGAAGGGTTCCTGGAGTATAATTATTAGGGTGGCTATTAGTATCCAGTCAAGGGTGGATTTTTTCCCATTAGGTTTGTGAATTCTAGTTGGAGTGTTTATTAATTGAGAGAAACTATATAGATTTATGTGGTTAGTTGGGGTCAGGGAAGTACAGGTGAGCCAGTCTATGTTGAAATCACCCAGTACAATGGTCTATTGTGGTAGTTGGGTAGATAGGTAATTAAGTAGGTTTTCAAGAGTATTAGCATTGTTTCCAGGGGGAAGATACATACAAATAAGGTAGATTGATTTTGAGTTGTTTATTTGGAGTTTGGTTGATAACAATTCAGATTTGGTGTCTAATGATGGAATCTTGTTAAAGAGGGAAACTTGGAGACTAGCTTTATAGATAATAGCTATACCTCCACCTTTTTTGGTTTTGCGGTCGTGTCTAAGGATATTATAACCTGGAGGGGTAATTTCCTGGTGTAGTGTAGTAGGGTTTAACCATGTTTCTGTGAGACATAAAATGTCAAATGAGTGCTGATCTAGGAGTGCATGCAAGTGGGAAATTTTATTGTTGATACTTCTGATATTGAGGTGAGCTATCAGGAGGAAGTTAGGTGCTCTAGCTAATGTGGAATACATTGGTAAAGTTACATTATCTAGGTTATTGGTATTGTTATAGTTGGGGCCAGGGTTTGGATGAATATCCCAGTCTGTGAGGAGGTGAGATTGGTGATGTTGTTGGATATTAAACATTTAATGGACATTATTAAGACTTTTTTTGGAAGTGAAGTATGTCACGTGTGTTGCTCTGTGATATTTTGGGAGGATATAGTTAGAAGTAGAGGTTATGTTACTGTGAGTAAGGGTGTTCATACAAGCAGATGGTAGAGTTTGTTGGAAATTAGGGTTTTGTTTAAATAGAGTACGATTTTCAAAGAAGGTGAAAGAATAGGGTATGGTTAGAGAGGCTATTGTGCTAGTGAAGAGTAGCATGTATGTAAAAATAGTTCTTTGTGTTGTGGCCATGGTAAAGATTAGATATTAGATGAGAGTAAGTAGTGTGAGGAGATAAGGTGGAAAAATAAAGGAGGATGTTAGCAGGGAATGGGGAGGGTTTATAGTATGAGATAAGAGAAATTAATGGAGGTTGAGAAGGAGTAAGAATGGGAGGTAGTTAGTGCAGAGGATGGAAGTAGGATAGGTAATAGGGGTGTGGTTTAGATGATTGGTGATTAGCACTATTAGGTCAGATAGAGATAGGGGAGTGGCCTTGTGATTGGGAGCTTTGTGATTGGTTGGGAAGTAAAGGGGTGTGTTTAGTGAAGTATACTTGTAGGAGTAGTGGGGGTGGGTGGGAATTGGGGGTAGGGTATGGGAGCGGAGTGAGACCGCAGGGCGAATGGAGCGGGGCAGACCCAAGTCAGGAGAGTAGTGAGAAGAAACAATCAGTAAGGAGGAAGGTATGCATAGGAGACAGTAATAAAGAAGTCAAGGTATAAGTCTGTGGAGGGAGGAGGTAAATAGAGGGGGGGGAAACCTGGGAGAGTAAGAGGAAGCCTAGGAGGAGTGGGGGTAGTGAGGAGGACTAGGTAAAGAGATTTGTAAGAACTAAGGAAGGAGATAGGTACAAGGTTTAAGCAGACTGTGGCAAAAGAAAGGTTAAAGGGAGGAGTGCAGCAAGCACAAAAGGTTTGGAGTAAGTGGTAGGGTGACAAAATAAAGTGAGATTAGAGGTGGGTAAAGACTGCCATCTAGTGGCCAAAGTCTGTAAGAGCCTTGTAGAGATGGAAGCAGTGGGATATAAATATAAAGTAAAGTAGTGGAAAAGGAAGAGGATAGAGGGGTGTTCCAAAGGAGGAATGGAGCAACAGTAAATACCCGGGCAGGTTTAGGTAGGTGGATTGAGCTGGTCCAGGAGTCCAATAGGGCACAACAGTTGTGGAAAGGTGAGAATAGAAGCTTTGAACAGCTGGAGCAAAATAAGAAACAAAGAGAAGAATGTAAAAATTAACACTCGGTGAATCAAGAGTCTTTTCTTTAGTAGTACAGTTGTAACAGAACTAAATAACTTAGTAAAAAATAGTTCTTAAGCACCAGGAGTACACAACATCAATTAGTAGGACAAAAGCACATGAAACTAATAATAAACATCAGCAATCAGAATAAAAAGGACAGCATTGCATATGTTAAAAACCCAGAGCAATTCACCTAAATACATAAATAGCTTGACTATCTGTAACACAGAAAAGCGCAGAGCAATCACCTTTTTACAAAAATAGCTTGACTATCTATAACACAGCAGCTACTCTTGAAAATTACATTTGGATATAGACAATGAAAACAATTTGAATTAAGCTAGAGACAGAGACTTTTAACTAAAATGCATCCATTTCAGGTTGACCATGGAACCAGAAGTAAACGAAATGTAATAAAGTGAGGATCTCTTTCAGCAGTTGCAGACTGCTCGTTAGAAGTAATAGTAGGTAAACAGTGATGAAGTCGTTATGGCTCTAAGTACAGCATTAAATAATTAATGCAACAGATAGTAACAATCAAGCTATCGATATTTAACGTCTCAGGATAGCAGTAGGGCTTAGGCGAAGGCCACAGGTTCATATTATACTTTCATGATTACTTTGTAGAGGCAGAACCTACGCCAAATTCTAGTCATGTGAGCTACAAAGGCATCTCAGTGTAGCCCTGTAAAGTGTAATTTCCAAAGGTGTCTGAGGATCCAAATCCTGTAGTTTCTTACTACTTTTCTTATATTAAGGGAGAATTATGGGAAGTAAGGGTGAAATAAAAAGTATTAGAGAACTTCCAATTAAACCCTACTAGGGAGTGCCGTGTTCTCCGTTGCGGTGGGCGAGGTCATGCCCTAAAGCATGATAATAACGCACATCTCCTGTATCAGGTGTGTACAGAAGAGGACTTCAGTTAATACCAGGTTGAAAAACTGGCGAAGTACGAGTGTACTTAGAAATTTAAAACAATGTGGGGAGTGTCATAAGCACCTTTAAGATAGGCAAAAGCCGTGCACAGAAGATAGAAATAGAACGCGGCTTCTATAGCTAGCGTATTAAGGGGAAACCTCCGGTTCAATCTAGGTCAGTCATACACGACGGAATGCAGATTCCTGGAGTCTGACTGGTGCTGATAAACCTAGAAGGTCGGAATTAGTCGCCAAACCCGGGGGATAGCACATATAAAAGAGGGGCCACTATAAATAAAGTGCTAGCAACTGCATCAGTTTCATAGGACAGCCGCTATCAGTATAATGGCAAAATAAGCTATATAACATATATCGCTAGGAAACAAAGCTTAGCAATAAGGTTGGGCAATTGTACTACAGAGGAAGTCACCCATGCTACTGCTGAAATCAGCTCAGGGGTCCTGTGGAATCAGTGTACTGATTCCTAACAAAGTAATGCAGCAGTTAAGGAGCTGCGGGAAAAAGCAGCAGATAGGTGTGGTACTCAGAGTACACAGAGTATGATTTACAAAGAAAAAAAACTGTAAGGTAGTTCAGAAAAAGCAGGTGCCATAAGCACGATAATGATAATTACACAGGCAAAGCGTTGTTGTGACAAAAACATGTAACAAAAATTGTACAACTGTAAAAGCACACTTACGTTGCTATACAGACTAAACACCAGGGATCGCTCAGCAGCCACACGTAGTGAGGGGGATTAAAGATGGCGCCTGTAAGGAGGCAGGCCCATATAATAGTTCAAGCATGGATGTGGTAAGCTGGGGGGGGCAAGGTAATACAAAAGTGGAATGATGACCGGAACACTAGGAAAAGGTGGAGTTACTGGATGGTAAGAGAACAAGACTAAAGGGGGTAGGGCAAAGGGGGTGGAGGTGAGGGAGATAGAGGTACACAAGGAAAAATCCTATAGAGGTGGGAAACTATACAGATAAAGAGGAGATGGGAGAATACCTTAGAGTTGTGTGGAGGGGGTGGATTGGGATAAAATAAGTAATAGATGGGAATAAGACCAAAGTACACAGGTACAAGGATAGGGACAAGACTCTGAGAATGGGAAATGGAGAGAGAAAAAGGGGAGTATATACAGGTAGGGTGGAAAGAAAGTGAGTGAGGGCAAGGTAGAGTATATAACTGGCAGACCCAAGTCAGGAGAGTAGTGAGAAGAAACAATCAGTAAGGAGGAATGTATGCATAGGAGACAGTAATAAAGCAATAGTTACAGATGTTAGGATTTACACTGGGTGTGACAATGATAGGCAGGATTAGGAATTGGTATATTACAGGGTCAGCTCAGGTATATTACAGGGTCAGCTCAGGTTGGATGGTTTGGAGACAAAGTCTGAGAGGTGAGATTGCAGTGGTTTGGACATGTGCTGAGGAGGAATGCTGGGTATATTGGGAAAATGGATGCAAAGGATGGAGTTGCCAGGTAAGAGGATAAGAGCAAGGCCTAAGATAAGGTTTATGGTTGTGATGATAGAGGACATGCAGGTGGTTGGTGTGACAGAACAAGATGCAGAGGACAGGACAAAAGGGAAACAGATCTGCTGTGGCGACCCCCAACGGGAACAGCCAAAACAGAAGACTTCCATTGCCAGTTGAATATAGATACATATAGTCTTTAATGATTACTTACATATTCTACAGTTGGACAGAGGGTAGTCAGTGAGTTGGCACATGTAAACTATCAATTCTAAGAACTGATGTTTGGTTACAATTTGATTCATTGCAAGATGCATTTGTTTCTTGTGTTCAATGCAATGTTTAACATGGTGCTACTACTATAAATTCATGAGATGTAAAATGGAGTCTGCAAATGTGTTATGCATGCCTTGTGATGTGTAATTGTAATATTTTTCATGACTTGATGATTTAAGTTTGACTGGATGAGTGGTTCTTGACTTGGGAATGAATGGAATCGATAAGCAATGTAATGTACAATTGTATTAATGCCAGGGTATGGACTGCCTGCCTTTTACATGCAGTTAGTGTAAATGTACAGACCTGTGAATGTTTATCTTTTTGGCTTGAACTCTGAATGGTATGCTTATGGTCCTGCACATTCTGCCCTTGGCAAGTGCCATGTACGATGGAATAACAATCCAGTCATCAAATAGTGATTCTTTCGAAATGGCATTCATGTATTGAGTAGCACTGAGGGATCAGGCAGTAAAGTAGTGAGGCATAGGTCATTATATCAGTATGCAAGCACCCTTTTCAGCATTTGTCTTTACTACAGCATGTATTGTCAGCATATCGTTTGACAGCAGTGAGTGTTCTCAGCATCAATTTGTAGGAAGTGCTGTGTGACTGTCACTTTCAGTGCATCCCTTCCCAGAAAAGTATTTCACATAGCTAAGTGTAACGGTGAGTATATATGACAGATGTTCATTTCTGCTTAGTGCTGTGTAAGGGACTTGTGTCAGGGCATACTGTAATGATGTTTACATTGCAAAGATTTTTAACTACTTGGTCCGGTTGATGGAACACTTGTAAATTGTAAATTCAAACCTGTTTCTTCTGCTTGTCTGTCATTTGGGAAAGAGGAGCTGAGCATGCAAGTTGGCAATGTTTTTGGGTACATGGTGTTCCTGCTGTTGAGCAGTTGTGGCTCTAGACAAGTAATACTAATTATATATATATATATATATATATATATATATATATATATATATATATGTATTGGTACTGTACAGTGTTACTTCTTAATCTTTCTGAAATAGAGAATGACATGTATGTGTGGTGTTCGAATTAATGAAGCTAACAAAGGTAAATGATCAATTGGCATAAAAGTTGTTGTGTATCATCTATCATACTGTGTGGATGTAGATCAAGAGACCACTGTAACTTTGTGGAACGGCTGGAATGTTTTGTATTAGTCAGGATTTCCAGTAGGGGTTGTGCGAATGCTAGAGCGGTATGAGTTATGTATGATTCAGTTTTATTTTTTTTGCTGCATCTGTAGCTTAGACAGTGTTGTGTCTAGTAAGGACTGGTCCTTGTGAAGAAATGTGTAGGTATGTAGAGTGATTTGCTAGTCAAGCAGTGCATGTATCTGGAAGCCTGCTTAAATGCAGGGGTGCAATGATAGTGATGACATGAGTGGATCAGGCTGCAGCAGCAAGTACTGTTGTGGTGTGAGTGGACCTCTGTGATGCTGGCTACCTTGACGAGGTACAGAGGCTTTTCACAATAGTGCTGTGGTAATTGCCATATTTGCACATTGTAAACCAAAAGCCAGCTTATCCGGATGTCATTTATGATGGATCGGTTGACTTCTGGTATATTTTGGGCACTTAACTGGTATTTGATTACTACAGAATATTTGTAAGGTCCCTTAAAATTGTAACTGTTTCACAGGTGTTAGATGATCATCAGTACGCTAGAGTCTTAATGCGAATGGCATATATTTATAGAGATAAATGGAGAGAGTGCATACTAATTTGTAAATAGACGTACTGGAATGAAAGCAAAATATGTAGTAAGACTATGCATACTAACCGGTGAAAGTCTGAGTAAACCATGATATGATGGAGTATATGTAGTTGATTTGGGTTGTGATTCTGTAATTCTAACTGTGGTTCGAACACAGATGGAGTATATGTAGTTGATTTGGGTTGTGATTGTGTAATTGTAACTGTGGTTGGAACACAAAATTGCCCGTTGCTGGAACTAGGATAGTCAAACAAAAATGTCAAACTATAATCTCACTTTTCTGAAGAGCCTTACCGATATGTGACAAAGTACATTGAGGAAGTGCGGGCAGAAGCACAGTAACAGCTGCAAAAACTAAGAGCATAAATTTGCAATGACTATGTGTAGACATTAATTGTATCTTTTTACATAAGAAGCAGATGTCTGTCATAATTAATCGACAACACTAATCAGATTACATGAAGTATGCAATACCATAATTTTCTTACACTATAAACACAACATATTTTAAGTGGTAATTTATCATTTGTTAGCTATTATACCAAACAGGAAGGAAAAATAAGTGGGAGTTGATGCTTTGCAAAGCAGTGATTATTCACAGTGCTATGGAGCATGGTTCTAAATTTGACAGGAGGAGCGCAACAAAAAAAGTCTCCCACTGTAAGGAAGGAATGGCTGACAAGAAAAAAGTACATTAGTCTGGATACCTACTGTGAGCTGTCAATCACATGCAGATAATGGGTCAAATTACCCTTAGCTCTTTGACAGCTAGGGAAGGTCGGTGTGAAGGGGGAGGGGGGAGATACCTTGAAGAACTAGATTTCAGCCTTCACAAAATAAATCAAGTTAGCATTTCTAAGAAGAAAGAGCAATAAAATGCACTTTTCAGTTCTGTTCTGTAGCATTTGCACTGCTTGTGTTTGAAGTAGTCATTGAAAAAGGATAAACCTTTAACCAAAAGTAGGTGACTATAACACAGCAGTGAATGCCTGTAAAATTAGTGCACTGACAGGAGCTTTAGCGAAAAAGTGGCGGACATGATGCAATTTTTTTGGAGACAAATAATGCATTCTGGGATACTTAAAGGCAGACTAAACAATCAGAATTATTTCAAGATGCTAGACTCCATGTGGTCAGAGTCAGAAATTGCATATAAAAAGATCTAAAAAGCTCTAAATTGTCCCATAGTGGTGCTAAAATGTAGGAAACACCAAACCATGATGAAATAAACATGTTTTTTGAGTCTGTGGGTATAGTTCTTCTTTAAGGGAATTTTGGGAGAAATAATTAGGTTTTAGCAGGGAATATTGCTTACAGGTGGGGACTAAAACTTGATTTGCAGTGGTGCAGTGCTAGCATTGTTGCCTCACAGCAAGAGGTTCTACAGTTCCATTCTCAGCTGGCATGCCTTCTGTGTGGAGTCTGCATGTCCTCCCTGCATTTGTGTGAGTTTCCTCCAGGTGCTGTGGTTTCCTCCCACATTTCAAAGACATAAGTCTGGAGCATTTCTCCATGGGCCTCCACTGAAAATTGACTTTGTTCCAAGTCGGACTTTCCTGGTAAACAAATGTGAAATAAATAACTACATTTACAATAAACAGAATGTATTGGGAGCATAGAAGGGAAAATATAAAAATAGAGCGTATATTCTGGAAATAAATTAAAATATTTGTTATGGAAGATGTGCATTCAGTAGTAGGAACTTGGAGATAATTTACATATTATTCTCTAAATTACAATAACTGGACTAGACTAGATAGAAATTATATTCCACAGGAGCATGTGTATTTAAGTAAAAGCTTTGACATGCATCAAATAACTATTTCAGATCATGCACCAATAAAAACTAAGATAAAACTGAGGGTAATGAAGTAAAAATGAAACACTGACACTTTCCGTTCTACCTGTTAAAAGAGAGGAATTTATGGAAAGGGTAGTGGAAATTATTCAAGCATTATTAGGAAAGATAAAAACATCTTCAGAAGTTATAACTAGTGAGTGGTATAAAATGTGAATGGGGTTTAAAATAGGACAAAAATAAATGAGAAAGAGATATGGTCGAGAAGTGATAGGAATTACTTCTAGGGGCTGACAATGGTTGAAATATTGCAGAATAAGGGGAATCTCAGAGAAGAAGAAGAGGCACAACTGCAGAGTGCTAAAGAGATAATAACGGAGTATCTGGATAGTATGCATGTGTTTTACAAGATTGATGTTAAGTAACTATTTTTGATATTGACTCTGGATCATAAAAATTTAGCACAATGACTTAGGCAACATAAAGTAGAAAGAGTTATTGCCAAGCTTAGGGAGCCTATAACAAAAGATAACCAAAGATCCAGTAGAGGTAATATAGATATTTCAGAAATTTTATGAGCATTTGTATAAAGCAGAGAAATGTGGAACTCAAGAATGAACCCAAATGGACATATTTATGGAAGACTTAATTATGTCAAGGTTAGAGGGAGATGAGGCTCAACAACTAACAGTTAAGATAGGAAGAGATGAAATAAAAATGGTGATGTATAATCAATCTTCAGAAAGGTCTACAAAAGCAGAAGGTATTCCTGTAGAAGTCTGGAGGTTAGGAGGAGAGAAAGTAATAAAGATCCATAAGATTTTGAGGAAGCACCAACATCTTGGAAGAAAGCTCTGGTGGTTGCATTGCCTAAGGATGGTAAAGACCCATCATATCCAGCTTCATATACTACCATTTCAATTTTAAATTATGACTATAAAGTGTTTATGTCTATACTAGTTAAAGAATATCAAAGGTGATGCCAAAATTCATAGATATGGATCAGTGTGGTTTTGTGGAGGAGAGGTAAACATTTGACAACATTAATACAACAGTGATGATCTGGAAGAAGCAGAATGTAAGAACATACCACTGTTGCTGGCGGATCTTGATACACAGAAAACATTTGACAGAGCAAGCTGGGATTTTATGTGTAGAGCAATTTGCATTCCCAGATACAATAATAAGGTTAATTAGGAGGATAGATGAAGGATTGAAAGAAAGAATTAATGGAGAAGTTTCCTCTCTGATAAGTTGTGTTTGAACAGAGGAATGAGACAGGGTATCCTCTTTCCCCATTGTTACTTGCTTTATATTTAGAGACATTGGCAAGGAAAATAAGGGACTAATAAGTGCAAGTTTATAATTGGTATGGTAATCAAGTCGGCTTTATTTGTGTATGATATTATTTTGTACCTTATAAATCTCAATGTGTTGCAGAACATTTTGTGACAGTCTCAAGTCTTTTTGGTATATAAAATTAATGAAGATAAAACAAAGGCTATAGCCATGAATTATGTTCCCACACACAAACTGGTTCAGCAATACCCATTTTTATGGGGGCACACTAAGATTCTGTAGGGATGTGTGGGGCGAGACTAAACAAAAGATAATAGAAAAACTGAGAAACTGAAAGCTCTTGTTAATGTATATGGATACTAAATACAAGCAGTGAATGTGTTCTTAGTCCCTTTAGTTTTATATATGGGTCAGGCTTATTTTTATCAACCAGAAGAGAGGTAAGTTATGGACAATAAGGAATTTATTGGCTCCCTATTGAATCGTTGGTACTCGAAATGTTGAGTGCAGACAAGCCAAAAAAAAAAAAAAACAACCCCCCCCCCCGAGAAGAGTGAATTTAGAAAATCGCTCTTCTCTGTATAACTTCTCTTTGCAGAGGAGAGAGGGAAGACTTCCCTGCACCCCCAAACCTATATATACCAACTCCAAGATCACCATGCTTTGGAGAAAAGGGAATATTTTGAGAAATGGCATCTCGGTCTTATTATATGTAAATCCAGTCTTTTGGCCATTCAGTCTCCATGTTTTGTGACTCACAGTAGTGAGTCCCAACATTTCAAATGGTTACAAATTTATCCGAGAGGGGAAGAGGGCAAGAGTTAAGTGGGATAGGATGATCATTTCAACAGAACAAGGTGGTTTAGGATTACCATCTTCACAGAGCTCAACAAAACCTGGCATCCTAGCCTGTGTTCCAGAAGTATTTTATTTGCTTCCACTGCCATGTAGGCAAAGCTAAGTACTTTGGATTGTTAAATTGCACTTCTATAACTTATTTTAAGTAATCAAGGCCATTTTGTTGCTTTATTTGTGCATTTCATTGTTAATTTTTGCAAAAAGGTGATTTTCCTATCACTGTTGCAGCTGTTAGACTCTTTGCCTTGAAATCATGTTCTGTAAGGGATTTCTAGTTAGTTGTTTGTAGTAGCATTCCACTTATGGGATTTATTTTAATGTGATTTTACATTAGAAGGGCTAGGACTACTCTTCCTATGGCAGGAAGTGTTTGCCTGGTCTGTATGAGTTGGGAAACAGACAAAAGGGCTCAAAGTGTAGTCATTTTATTGGCCAGAGGGCTCAGTAGTCAGTTTTCTGCTTCTCCAGTGCTGGCATAAATTTGGCACATTTGCATGGCTTTGTGTTTATTTCCACAGAGCTCAGCAAAGCTTGGTAAAATAGCTTGTGTTACAGATGTGTTTTACTTGCATCTAGTGCAATCTAGTCAAAGCTAAGTATTTTGAATTGTTAAATTGCACATGTATAACTTATTTTAAGTAATCAGTACTGTTTTCCTTACTTGTGCTTTTCACCATTATTTTATTATTTATTTATTTTTTTACAAAAAAGTGCTTTTCCTATTACTGTTTCTGCTGTTGGACTTTTTTGTCTTGACATTGCCTATTGTAAGGGATTTCTAGCTAGTTGTTTAAATTGTTTGTCGAAACATTATACTTGTGGTATTTTTTTCACTGTATTTTTACATTAGGAGGATTGGAATTATCCATCTTGTGATAGGAGGTGTTTGCCTGGTCTATCTGAGTTGGGAAGCACACAGACGGGCTCATAGTATAGTTGCTTTATTAGCCAGAGGGCTCAGTAGTCAGTTTTTTTTGTTGCTTTATCTGTGCTGCTAGTATAAATTTGGTACATTTGCATTGCTCTGTGCTCATATTCACAGAACTCAGCAAAGCTTGACATCCTAGTCTGTGTTCCAGAAGAGTTTTACTTTGCATCCAGTGCCATCCAGGCAAAGCTAAGTACTTTGGATTGCTAAATTGGATTTGTATAACTTATTTTAAGTACTCACTGCTGTATTTTTTAATCTAATTTGCCCGAAATCAAGTGCCCTTAATAGCCTTCTTTAAAACCCCCAGTATGCCACCCCCTTGTAGCTCACCGATTAAAGGGCTGCACTGCATGGATATGCAACTTCCTAACTCCTCTGTAGCTAGCTTGGCAGTTATGGGCAACTTGAGACAATGTAGCAATTCTCTCATGTTTACTGACAACCAATTAATCCTTGAAAATCACATACAGTATGCCAGACATACCTTTCAACCTCGTAGCACAAAAAATCTGGACAAAGCCAAAAGTAATGGGGGTCAAACTCCCAAAATATGGACAGATTTTAAATATTGCTCTTATAAACTTAGAAAATTGCTAGAATAAAAGGTCTTGCGTTACCATGCATTCTCTAAAGGATGTGAAGTTTGAAACTCAAATGTCTGTCATTATTTAGTGAATCCAAGCCTCACTGATTTGCCACAAGCATCCAGAAAATCAAAAATGTTATGAGGAGCAGACCAAAAATATAAGGCAAAAATCTAGACATTCTGAGAACATCTGTGAAGTTGGGAGGTATGAATTGCCAGAGGTGTACTTACAGACTATCACTGGAGATTAAATTCTCACATACAGGTACACATCAGGTTGTCAAAACCATGCACACAACATGCATCACACTTAGCACACAACACACTTGTAGACCAGTGTATGGTGAGGCACTTAAATCCAATCTTTTGAAAAAACAAATATCTGCTAGGCTGCCTGTTGACAAACATATTCTTCATTAAAACCAAAAGCACTCAACCAAAGCAACACCTAACACCACACATGAAGCCATACTCAATGGAGCCTCAAATACAAAACTCTTAAGCCAAGGAAACACACTTCCCAGGATTCTAATCATAGGAGACTCTGTTGTAAGACATACTGATGATCCTCTAACCAGGCTGAACAAGGGGAATATAACAGTTAGTTGTCTGTCTGGAGCCTGGATCTGCCAAATTATGCACACACTCAAGTCATTACACCACAGATATCAGTATGATTCCATCATATTCCATGTAGGTGTAAATGACTTGAGACAAATCTCACTGGATTATATGGAGAGAGGTATTATGGGGCCCTCAGACTTTGTTTCTCAGGCTGGTATGAGCCTAGCATTGAGAAGCATATTACCTTCACTGAGGATGATGCCACAATATGAACAAAAGATGATTGGTTTTAACAATTGGCTTTGTTATTGGTATCAGCCGAAGGGGATCAAATATTTGTCAGCATGGGAGAGCATGGTAACAGACCACATTATTTTGATGGGGACAGTCTGCATCTGAGTCTTCTAGGCTTTTGAATACTGGCTATAACTTTATCTACCCCTTTATCAAATCTGGCAATTTGAAAACCCTACTGACATAGCAAAATCAGCTCAACTGAACATCAAGGTGCTACTGCTCAATATCAGGAGCTTACATAAAAATCAACACTCCCTCTAAGTCCTCCTCACACTCAAGAGTATAGATATCTGTGCAGTTACAGTGACATGGTTTAAAGCCACAGACAGTAGCCTGGCAGTGCAAAGTTTCAGTGCCTTCCACACTTTTTTAGACCAGTAGCTACACAGACAGGGGCTACAGGTAGAGGTGTTCTGATATACATCAATAGCAAGCATACCTCTAGATTGGTTAAACAGGATGACACACTGGAGTTTCTTCGTGTGCAGATTACCATAGTTAAAATCCTGTACCATATCCTAGCTAGCTATAGGTCACCCTCCATGTCCGAAGAAACTTACCATCCATCCATCCGTCCAAACTCCCCACTCATGGGGGGCACTAATTACCCCTTTTTAGACTGGGAATCTTATATGGCCTCAAACATGTAGACATAGAGATTCCTGGACTGCATAAATACAAACACCCTTGACCAGTTAGTGCATACGCCCACCGGAGGTTCCAACATGCTGGACCTTGTACTCACAAATATGGGGGGAACATTGTACCCCCCCAGTGTCATGTCCTCTCTGGTAAGGTCTGACCATAAAACTGTCTCCTTCGAAATCAAAATCAACTTGGTAACCCCAGTAAATCCATTAAGAGTTAGGAACTATTCCAAGGCAAACAACCTTTAATTAAACAATAGTTATTTAAAATTTAATTTAAAATTTAATGCCCCTCTAAGTCCAGAGAACACAGCAGCCTGTGCAGAAATGTTTACAGAAACTCTGTACAACTATGTCAATGGCTGCATAGAAGCTACATATATTAAACCCATAACTATCTCCAAAAACAAACTGCTTTGATAACATCCCAAATTAAACAGAATATAGGAGAAGGAAACAAATCATTTCAAAAATCAGGAAGTGTAACACCAGTAATGATAAGAACTTTTCATCAAACTAAGTAGGTAAATAATAAGGCTAATTAGGTCAATTAAAGTCAGCTTTGAACATAAAATAGCCTATCAAGCAAAAGACAACTATAAGTCCTTCTTCAGCTATGTCAGAAACCCCAAGGACAGCACACAGTAGTGTGCTGAAGTTGGTGGTTAATGGAGCTACATTCACTGAGCCTGACAATATAGTGAATCCTTTGACTAACAATGCTATATGTAATACTCTTGCCTAAGTCACTTCTGACTGACACAGTTATTGGGCACACAGATAAGAGCAGGTGCAAACATCACACTATGATGCAATTTATTCTGCCACAGGAGATAGCAATGGATGTTGTCACTCACAACTGAAATTAATGTGTGAATTAAGAAAGGATCTCTTATAATGAATATCATATCAGTATTGCAGACTGATGGCAATTAATTAACTGTGCTCATGTGCACACAGGTTTCTCTGTAGTTTCTGCACACATACTACCCAAGAACTGGAGCACACTTGTGTATAAGGCACTACTCAATGCATGTACCACAGGAGCACTCTCACTATGACATTGGCAGAACAAATTTTCTACTGCCATGAAATCCAAACATACATTCACAAGTGTTTGTGCAACATATAAAGGGATAACACTGATGTAATGAAATAGTTGCTGTATAACATCAGTACATTCACACAAATGTTTCTCTATGCTAGAATTGAGCATCAAACTGTACAACTCCTCCAACTAACAATATGGCCATGAATTACATGTGCCACAGTGGAACTGTCATCAGTGCTGTTGAACTGCACTCATGTGAACTCATTACATCAGATGTACTTTATTTGCCCATAATTTTAATCTGATAAAATTGATGGGGAGGCCTCTGCCACTCTATATGGACACATTAGAACTGGGGGGGGGTCATTTGTGTAGGACATTTATGGACACAGATGCTTATAGTCACTCAGTGCTGGTCTTGAACACTTGATTAAGTGTTGACAAAATCAAGACAATAGTGGCATCAATGAACATGCCACAGTATAAGTGCATCACCAGTTGTGATATATTTGGATATGTGAAAGCATTACATCATGTTAATGAATCAAGGAATATGTGTCCCTGTAATTACTTTGAAATAATTGTGCTGTATGTCAGACAAAGGTATACAAAACACACCTATGGCCTCCTGCTGTTGTCACTGTGATGGAAGAACAATAGTTATGTAGAATGTGGATATAATCCCATATTGAAACACATGCCTAAGTTAGGCAACAACATACATTACATTGTTTCATGTCCTCAGTCCTGAGGCGGTGTCTTACTACAACTAGTATGGAAGGAAAATCTAATCAAAGGACAACATCAGTATTCAATACAGCATTTCAAATGAAAATTAAAATAAACTCTTGTAAGAGGAAAGAACATTGACACATGAACATAGCACATGTGGGTGACAACACTGTTAATAGCATGTACACTGAGTGTAAGCAGTGATGTGATTTGAACTACATACCTAATACTAGAAGCTACCAAAGTTTTGCTGAAACACAAGTGCTACTTGAGGTTTATTTTATAACTGGCATACTGCACTTTTCAATGGATGACATTACCATTGTGTATTACATCAATTTTTACACTAAAAAGTGGTTACACAGCACAAGCACACTGCATTGATATACATCATAAATGTATTTGCAGCATGTTCTGCACAGTATGAGGAAGAAACACACACACACTCACAGAAGACACTTAGTCCTGTATTCAAACTCCCTACCTATCTACTGACACAATCTACACTGCTGACATCATCTACACACAAGTGTATTATAATAAGCACGTGCCACAGAAGGTCTGACTTCATGTGATCCAGACTGCATCTTTGAAGGGAAGACATTAGCTGTGTCTTGCAAAGGAGATGTGTGTGCAAAACTGTCTTATATAGCCATGTAGGATTCTAAACTTTGTCAGTACTAACATGTGTAAGGCACTCCTGCATCGATTTACATTAACACACACACACACACACACACACACACACACACACACACACACACACACACACACACACAGTCATGAGGTTCTTACTGCTGTATTCGAACTCCCTACCTATCTACTCACACAATCTATATGCAAGTGTATTGTTCACACGTGCCACAGGAGATGTCTGACTTTAATAGTGTGAGGCAGAGTGCATTTTTCTAAGTATTACCTTATCAGTGTATTTCTGATAGTAAGCATTTGTGGACAGAAAGAAAGAAGATGTGGGATTCATCTGACCATGTAAATGTTTCTCTGAGTCGGAGCCAAAATAGCACAGCTGTTAAATTAATTTTCCAGTCATACTATGACCCCACCCTCACACACACACACACACACACACACACGCACACGCACACGCACACACACACGCACACACACACGCACACACACACACACACACACACACACACACACACACTTTGACTTCTGTGAAATTAGCACCCCCCCACCTGATGTTTGGAGAAGGGTCTGACAATGATGTGGACTCACCCTCCAGTGTAAAAGTTTCTCCAGTCTACTAGTTGAGTGAGGCCAGCAGTACATAAGGTCATATTTACCCGACTCTATACACAATGCACAACCCCTCACACACACGCACACACACACACACACACACACACACACACACACACACACACACACACACACACACACCTACTTCTGTGAGGTTAGAATCCTCTACCTATCTAGTTACACAATCTAGAGGACACAGTACCTAAGGCAAATGCCACAGAAAAAGTCTGACTTCTGCAGTGTGACAGTGCACTTTACAGGCGATGGCATCATCTTTGTGTTGCATAAAAGATTATGTTGGGAGAAAGGTCTGACAGTGATGTGGACTCACCATGCAGTGTAAAAGTTTCTCTAGACTGCTGGTTGAGTGAGGCCAGTAGTATGCAAGGTCATATTTGCCCAACTCTATACACTTGAAGTATCTTCTTCATCTCCTTTCTCCCTTTCCATTTTACAAAAAAAAAATTCTAAGCTTATTTCCTGCCTTTCCTGTAAGTAGTGTAGTCCAGATACAGATTTGCTGTATCCAGGACTGTTTGTAGTTTCTGAGCCCCCAAGCCTTTCTGTGTTGGAGGGAAGCCTTCTAGCTTATCAGTGGGAGTGGTAAGCACTAGGTAGCTTATCTAAAAAATAAAAAAAAATACTTTATGCATTGACGCCTAGCTAAGGTTAAACTATTCCCGGCACCATAAAGTTTGCTCTTCAAATTTTCCCTTACTAGCCAGTGCTTTAGTTTTAGCAGTCAAATCTTTTTTTTTTTTTTTTTTTTTGAGTTCAGCACTTGTTCAGAGCTCATTGTAAGCACTAAATAAGCTACAAATTACTACAGCACCCAACTTTCCTCACTTGTCTAGAGGAAAACAGTTTTTAGTACTTAATAAATAAGCACCTATCCAGGCATGTCTAAGGGTCAGCTCCCGGTGTTTTCTCCTGTCTACCTGATGAATCTAGGCATATTGGGGCAATGCAGCAATTGTCTCATGTACACAGACAACCCTCTCCTCATACCACCCAACACTACAACCTGTGAGAAATGCACTTATATAGCCAGACTGGAAGCAAAGCTCTCTTCACCCAAGACTGGACTAGACAGTCAAGAGGAGAAGGTAAACACTTGCACCACACCACACTCATCAAATAGTGCCTCAAAACCTACACCACCAAAACACACACATAGAAACACAAAACACACACCTACATTCATGGAGGCTCTCAATAAAAATCTGCCCAAGCAACAGGGACCTCCAAAGCACAAACACAAATAACCTTCATCCCCCAACACAACCCAAATTACACATAGCCCACAAACTCAGTGTGCTACTCAACCACAGCCCATAAGGCATAACAACCTACCCAACACTCTAGTCATAGGTGACTCTATAGTCAGGCAGACTGATGCTCCATCACCAGGCTAAGCAAGGAGAAAGTTACTGTCAGCTGCCTGTCGGGTGCCAGGATCCGTCACATAATGCATGCACTCAGGTCACACCACAATAAGTACAAATATGACTCTGTCATTGTCCATGTTGGTGTGAATTACCTGAAATGTACCTCCCTGGACTACATGAAAAGAGACATGGAGGAGCTGTACGATCTTGTAGCCCAGGCAGGTATGACCCTAGCCCTGAGTAGCATCCTGCCATCACCCAGAATGATACCACAGTACAAGGACAAAATGATTGACTTCAACAATTGGCTAAGCTTCTGGTGTCATTCTAAGGGGATCCAGTATCTGTCTGCCTGGGATGACATGATCGACAGACCCCGGTGCTTTGCCAGAGATGGCCTGCACCTGTCACCCTTGGGATTCCAGATACTGGCCATGGCTCTTGCCAACCCTATGGTGCCTTTTTTGGGCAAGGTTCAAATGACAAATTCACCACTGTAACAGGGACAAACAAGCAAAATATGAGGGTAATGCTACTCAATGCTAGAAGCCTAAACTTCAAAATGCACTTAATCGAGGCACTTCTTAAAATGGAGAACATCGACATCTGTGCAGTGATAGAGACCTGGTTCAAGGCTCCAGAGTGCACCCCTAAATTACCAGGCTATAATTTATACCACACTTTCAGCCACCTAACCTGGGCTGAAAAACTAAAGGCAGAGGTGTGTCCATATTTATTAAAGATATCTACACCTCCAGGCTATTTGCTCAGCATAATGGATCCGAGATTACCAAAGTGCAACTAACTCTGGGCAAGACTGCAATCCAAATTGTAGCTTGCTACAGATCCCCCACCATGCCCCAGGATTCCCACTCCTCATTTCTTTATACACTGGAAAATATTAGGGTATAACCTAACACCCTAATAATGGGCAATTTCAACTACCCCACCATTAACTGGGAAAGCTACTCATGTACCAACTCTTTTGCTCAATTTTTTCTGGAATTCATAAATTCCAGTGCCTTGGATCAACTTATCCACACCCCCACCAGGGGCAGCAATATCCTAGACCTGGTCATTACCAACATGGGTAACCAGTGTTCCACACCAGATGTCAATTCCTCGTTGGTCAGATCTGACCACAAGCTAATCACCCTAGACATCCACATTCCACCCCCACCCCCCCATTAGGGAAACCACCATAAAAATTTCTCCAAAGCCAACTTCACACTTCTTAAGACAAAAGTGGCAAACTTCATGCAGATGAACAATAGAGGTACGACTGCTGAATCCTACACAAATGCACTTTATAAGCACTTACACGAGTGCATGGATCATGCAACACCTAACAGAACCAATATACTATCCTCCAAAAAAAAGGAAGCCAGTCTGGTGGTCCCCTGCTGTAAACAAACTCCCGTGATTGGAGGAACTCCGTAGTCAGCCTCAGTAAGAAGCTGAGATCCCTTATAAAATCCTCCAAAGCTAGTTACGAAAACAAAATTGCCACTGATTCTAAAGACAATCACAAAGCATTATATAGCTATGTCAAGAATCTCAATGGCAACACTCAGTTCTGCTCTGAGTTACAGCACAATGGCACTAAATATACAAAACCAACTGATATTGCCAACATCCTGGCAGATAGGTTCAGTGCTAACTTTACCCCCCTCTCACACCCTAAAGGGCCCATCTCTATACTGGAAGAATGCAAAGTTCCTATAATCACAGCTGCACATGTAAAAAACACACTCTCCAAAGCCAAGAACACAGCATCCATGGGACCTGACAACATCCCAGGCTGCATTCTACACAAACTACAGAACAAACTGGCACCTCACCTAAGTACCATGTTCAGTCATAGCCTCACCTCATGCTTTGTGCCCACTGAATGGTGCACAGTGATGGTTATCCCTCTCCGCAAAGGGGAGCCACCACGGACCCCAGGAACTACCACCCCATTAGCCTGACGAGCCTGGTCTGCAAGGCTATGGAACATATCATCATGAAACTTATAAACACTGGCATTGGTAATCTCCAACTCTGGACCTCACTCAGTTCAGGTTTGTAAAAGGCAGATCATGTCTCCTAAACCTGATAGACTTCTTTGAAGTGGTCACCAAAGCCGTAGATGAGGGTAAGGTGGTTCACACAGCCTATCTAGATCTCACCAAGGCTTCTGATACCATCCCCCACTCTGGAATTATAGATAAACTCACTAAACTAGGTATAAATCCTTATGTCACAAGATGGGTTGCCAACTGGCTCACTGACAGAACCCACACTGTGAAAGTAGCAGACTCCAAATCCGACTTCAGACCAGTGACAAATGGAGTACCACAGGGTTCAGTCCTGGGTCATTTCCTATTTGGTATCTACTTCTCTGAAGTACAGGCTAACACAGAAGGTCTTTGGCTAATGAAGTTTGCAGATGACTGCAAACTAGGAGCCATAATCGAAACTCCTAATGATGTGGACATCCTAAAAAAGGGCCTCACAGATGCCTGGTGTCAAAGCCATGGCCTCAAGCTCAATGCCAAAAAGTGCATTGTCATCCCTTTTGGTAAAAACTCTGTACCCAAGAACTACCACATAGCTGGTAGTTTACTTAACACTAAAAGTGTGATAAGAGATCTTGGGACACAGGTGGACAGTAGTCTCTCCTTTAATAATCACATCACCACAGTAGTCAGGAAATCCTTCTACATGGCACACCTCATCACAAAAGGTTTCTCATTTAGGAAAAAAGAGGTCATTGTTCCCCACTACTCGTCACTCATTAGACCCATTATGGAATACAGCACCCCTTTTGGTATGTAGCTCACAAGACATCTACATCTACAACTACTGGAAAGGCTGCAGAAATGCCTCACAAAGAGGATTACTGGCCTCAAACAGATGCCCTATGCAGACCGTCTCAAAAAACTCCAGCTTTACTCCGTCGCATATCGCCTACTCAGAGGCGATCTCTGCCTAACATGCAAAGCTATGTAAAACCCAGCGCTGTTGGACATGCTCCACTTAAAGAAATCCTAATCCCTCTGAGCTACACGCTCTAGGGACATAAACCTTGTCACCACAATAAACAGAACATGCTAGAGGGATATATTCCTGTCCCAGAGACTTCCCATACTCTTGAAAAAACTACCTATCTCTATCAAACAAATTTCCTCATTAGCACTCTTCAAGAAGAATCTTGATGATTGGATGGGAAATAGGAAATTCACCCCGGGGATCACTTCTGTGGTTCTGCTCAACAGGGGCACAAGAAAATAATTTTCTTGGGTGGCGAAAGCCAGGGTTCCTTTTTGGCTAGGCTTATATAGGCCCTAGGTCCAGTAGTCTAGTACCTACCTATGAACCAACCCCTCATATACACACACACACACACACACACACACACACACACACACACACACACACACACACACACACACACACACACACACACACACACACACACACACACACACACACACACACACACACACACCATGACTGCTGTGTGATTAGAACCCCTACCTATCTGGTAGTTACTCAATCTAGAGGACACAGTACTTAATGCAAGCACCACAGAAGAAGTCTGACTTCTATAGTGTGAGATTGCAGTGTACATACGATTAGGATTACCTTCTGTGTCAGAGAAGATATTGTGCTGTGAAAGTTTTTGGGCAAAGACATATTCGTTGATATGAAGAAGTAAGTGCATCCTTCTGATCAATAAATACATAATGCTGATGTATGTTAACTATGTTGCCATTAATGTGTATTGCAGAATTGAGGCTGACATGTACCTATTTTACATAATGTTGTGTAGATGAGACATGCACACTTATGAAGCACAGGATAGATAATGAAGCATTCATGGCCCATCAGGTTAGGAGGATGGCATGTAAACATTAATGAATGTTACTGTTATTAGCAATGGTATCTGTTCATGTGTGGACAATGTGCACTGTCAATACAAAACAATTCTAAATGCTCCAGTGCAGTAGAGCTAAGTAATGATGAAGTATATGTGCCAAGGCCCTATGTGGTTGTATATCATTAGGGCTAAGTAATGATGACATCTGTGTGCTAAGGCTATATTTGGTTATATATCATTAGGGCTAAGTAATGATGACATCTGTGTGCCAAGGCTCTATGTGGTTGTATATCATTTACAAGTGTAATTGCTGCAGTGCAGACATAAGTGGACAGAATAAAATGTTCAGTCAATGACACAGTTCACTGCAGTTCATTTGAGTACAGTAAGCCATTTACATGTAATGAAGTAATAACATACAGGAACATCTGTGTTCAAATTCTCTTCATAAAGCACAATGCCAAAAAACGAATTAGCGCTGATGTTGGGAAAGTATTAGTGCATACATTTTTCTAATATGAGGTGCTGAACTTGGAATGTGAAGTAGCAGTTTTCAGTGCTGCTCCCTGTCAACCGTCTCACAAATAAGGAGGGGAGAAAAAAATGGTCTGATTGTGATTAAATGTAGAACAGATGTATTTTATGTTAATGTTTGACTTGTCATGATGTCAACATTTGTCATGGCAGTACTTGCTCAGTTCCTTGCAGATATACAGTTTGCATGTTGTACTTTACCTTTGACGTGTTAGGGCAAAAGCTTTATTCAAAAATTAATTGTTGTGATTGCGTTCCCCTTTTGTCTGATGTTAGGCAGTGAGCAAACAGGGTTCACTGCTGAAGGAAAAAAGTGAAAACTTCAATTTAGTCAGTCTTCTGTAGCTCAAACAGACTTAGCATTGATGAGTGGCTGTCAGCACTCTGGACAGTACTGAGTGGAAAAAAAGTCACCTGTCACCTAAATGTATCTGTAGCACAAGGTATAAGCACAGTGAGTTAAATGAAAAGCAGATGTAAAGTGAGGTTCAGGTCCAGTATGCAGATAATCTTTCAAAGGTTGTCAGAGTGTTATTATTATAGGTAATGTCGATCATGACTGTAGCACTACATAGGAATGACAAGCCTAAATGTGTTGATTGCCAAAAATTTGTCAGTAATGCCTACCAAAATAAACTTTTAGACCTACTATATATCAGCTATGCTTCAAGGAAAATCACAAGTTAATAGGGTGTATAATTTGTTAAATATGACAAGGTTGGTATGTATTTTGAAATAATTATGATTCTGCACATATCCTAAGTATTTGTGTAGGGCAGGATGTCTTGTGAAGTTTGGGCATTATGATTCCTCTCAGTAAGGACAGTAGTCATGTGATACAAGATGAACATTTCATCCATCAGCCTAGTAAATGTGTTACAGTATAATGTGATGAAACAGAAGAGGTGTTGAGGGACAGATATGGAAAGACATATAGCAGTTTGTGTTATGACACATTAATGAACATCTTTTTGATGCATTTGTATTAAGTATTTCCTCATTCAGAATGTGCCCTTCTCTGTACCATGAAGTGATTTATATAGAGGTACAGAAGGAGCAGTGACAATAACCAATATATCCACATACATCTGGTTGAAGAAGGTGTAGGAAATTGGAAACATGATGGTGATATGTGAAATGTGTGAAAAAGGGGTTGATAGGAAATTGGTGAAAATGGGGGGGGGGCAAGCAGAGAAGAAGACATAGGGGACAGAATAGAAGAATTTGCAGGAAGATAGTGGGAAAGAGCCATAGATATCCACTTCCTCAAAGCACAAATGTAGAACTGTAGACAGAATTTGCTGAATTTGGACTGTCACCACACCAAGGATAGGTAACAACAACAGAATTATGTGGTAGAGCCAACTGTACCAAATCAAGTGTGTTAAGAAGACACATGGGGATGTGGAGAGCTATGTGTGGGTCTTTATTTTTTGTGGGACAGGTACCCATTTTTTTTTCTTTCAAAGAGAGAGGAAAGTTACAGAAGGGGCTTAGGAACGTGAGGGCTGGGTAGGTAAGGTATGTAAGGAAGCAGGTGCAGACATACAGGACATACAAGACAGACATGGATGGTGATAGACATAAAAGGTTGGGGACACCATGAATGGAGATAGGCAGAGGACACTGGAGCACACCCATCTCAAGCCTGAGAACAGTGACAATCTAGTCCTCGCCCTCAGAACTGTCATCACTGTCTCCTGTCTCAGTTTCCTGTGTCAGTGCTCTATGTGGCATCATCTTTGCGATATAACAAAGCACCTTTTCTACACAGTCAAGTCAGGCATCAAGGCCCCTTTCATGATACCCTCCTCCTTCCCTGCCAGCTCTTGCCAGGTGACAAAATCACCACTTCCATTACTACTACTCCTGGATGGTACCAGTGCACAAGTATCCAGGGCAGAGCTACCTGACACTGATGGTGCAGATGGGGCAGGGGTTGTGGAGGCAGTGCTGACAGGTTATAACCCTGAAGCACTGGGTGTCTGTGCTGCAACCTTTGGAGGGATGGTGGGCTGATCAGCAGTGGTCTATCTACCTCCCTCTGCTGAATGTCATTTTTTAAGCAAAAATGTATGGCAACATAACAATTTTAAGCCACAGAAAATACATAAAAAGAAGAGGTGGAGTTTGACCAAGAAGAAAGTATTAGATCCATGGTATGTCGTATGACTTTATTATTTCAATACGTACACATATATGATTATCCAGTCTGTGCACCTTTGCCACATGCAAGTATGATGGGCAGGTCTTATTTTGTTATACCATTAATCAAATGCACTGCTATGTTATCATGTATATAAGTATTTATTTGACTATTGCTGTATTGGATAGAATTACAATAGTTGTTATGCTTACATTAAGTCCTGATGCATACATTTACATTGTCTCTCTGAAGTAATTTAAACTCTCTTGGTGCGCCTCCCTGTTTGCTGCAATGTCTTCAACAGCTGTACAATAGAGAAGAAGAGATATGAAAGCATAATGAATAACAGTCTTGACTGTCCACTTCATTCTATATAATTGAATGGTGATGGGTCAGTATACTTACACAATTGAGGGGTGTCATCAGGTCTAAACTCATCCTCCCAACAGCTAAGGAGGTAATTCTTGGGGCATGTCAGGGCAATATAGTTGTGATAACATTGATCTCCAGTGTGTGGCATGCCAGTTGCACTGGAGACAGCCTTGGATAAGCTGTTCAAAGCCTCAGTCTTACACTGAGACCCAGTATAGTCACCCCACAGCAGTCTATGGCTGTAGTGCTTCACAGGGAGTGATACAAAAATCCTGGACTCCTCAACAACCCACCTCTGTGCTCTAAATATAGCACCGTCATCTCCTTCAACTGTCATGCCTGCAGAAGTAAAGCAATAAGTCTATGTTGGAAGTGTCATCAAATTCTACTCTTGCATTTAACAGCCAATGTGCAAAGGTGCACACCTATGCCAAATGCATTTGCACAATGGAAGGCAGAAAGATCCATTGCCAGACAAATAAGCAAGGATTTCATCAAATGGCAATGAAGGTGTGAAACACGGCAGTGAGATTTGCCATGTATGATGCTCAATCTGTTCACACTTTTACCAGTTGTCAACACTGAAATACTTAGTGGCTTGACTTGTATGCCTTCATCTTTGGAAGGCTAAATAGGATGACTTGGAGCATAATTTGTTGGGACTTGCACACTGTAAATAGTTAGTTGTACATAGTGGGAATCAAATCTATATAATAAAGGATGCATAAATATCAGCCCAGGTTATTATTTTTCAGTGCTTCAGGAGAACTACCTTTCAGCCATGGTCATTAGAGATTTACTGCATTCAGTATGAATGGAGTTATACTTCAAAAAGGCCTGTGTGCGTGTGTGTGTGTGTGTGTGTGTGTGTGTGTGTGTGTGTGTGTGTGTGTGTGTGTGTGTGTGTGTGTGTGAAACTTTAAGAAGTCTTGGGAAGTGCATTCCCATGTAAGTGGTAACATTACTATTCGTACATTGTTCTGTGAGTAATATTGGTTGGGGGTATGATACATAAATACTTCACAGCATATACTGTCCTTATAAGATCCTCTAAAGCTAGCTACAAAAACAAAATCGCCACTAAATCCAAAGACAACCACAAAGCATTCTATAGCTATGTCAAGAATCTAGATGGCAACACTCAGATCTCCTCTGAGTTACAGCACAAAGACATGAAAATTACAGAACCAACTGATATTGCCAACATCCTGGCAGATAGGTTCAGTGCTAACTTTAACCCCCTCTCACCCCCTAAAGGGCCCATATCTATACAGGAAGAATGCAGAGTCCCTGTAATCACAACTACGCAGGTAAAAGCTGCACTCTCTAAACCAAAAACACAGCATCCATGGGACCGGACAACATCCCAGGCTGCGTTTTACACGAACTTCAGAACGAACTGGTTCCCCACTTAAGCAAAATGTTCAATAATAGCCTCGCATCAGGCTTTGTGCCCACTGAATGGCACACAGCAACAGTTATCTCACTCCACAAAGGGGGAGCCACCACTGATCCCAGGAACTATCGACCTATTAGCCTGACGAACCTGGTCTGCAAGGCCATTGAACGTATCATCATGGAACTCATAAACAAAGACATTGGTAACCTCCAAACTCTGGATCCCACCCAGTTTGGGTTTGTGAAAGGCAGATCATGCCTCCTGAACCTGATCGACTTCTTTGAGGCAGTCACCAAAGCCGTGGATGTGGGTAAGGTGGTTCACACAGCCTATCTTGACCTTGCCAAGGCTTTCAACACCATCTCCCATTCTGGAATTATAGCTAAACTCACTAAACTAGGTATAAATCCCTACATCACAAGATGTGTTGCCAACTGGCTCACTGACAGAACCCACACTGTAAAAGTTGCAGACTCCAAATCTGACCTCAAAGCAGTGACAAGTGGAGTACCACAGAGTTCCGTCCTGGGACCTCTCCTGTTTGGTATCTACTTCTCTGAAGTACAGGCTAACACAGAAGGCCTCTGGCTAATGAATTTCACAGATGACTGCAAACTATGAGCCATAGTCAAGTTCCCAAATGATGTGGACATCCTATAGAAGGGCCTCACTGAGTCAGATGCCTGGTGTCATAGCCATGGCCTCAAGCACAATGCCAAAAAGTGCAGTGTCATCCCCTTTGGTAAAAACTCTGTACCCATGAACTACCACATAGACAGCAATCTACTTAACACCAAATGTGTGATAAGAGACCTTGGGACCCAGGTGGACAGTAGTCTCTCCTTTGATGGTCACATCGCCACAGTAGTCAGGAAGTCCTTCTACATGGCACACCTCATCATAAAAGGGTTCTCATCCAAGAAAAAAGATGTCATTGTTCCCCTCTACTCATCACTCATTAGACCTCTTATAGAGTACAACACCCCTTTTAGAATGTACCTCACAAGACAAAGAGGATTACTGGCCTCAAACAAATGCCCTACATTGACCGCCTCAAAGAACTCCAGCTTTACTTCGTAGCATATTGCCTACTCTGAGGTGATCTCTGTCTAACATATAAAGCTATGTCAACCCCAGAGCTGTTGGACATGCTACACCTAAAGAAATCCCAATCCCTCCAAGCTACACGCTCTAGGGACCTAAACCTTGAAACCACAATAAGCAGGATATGCTGGAGGAATAGATTCCTGTCCCAGAGACTTCCTAATATCTGGAACAAGCTACCCATCTGTGTCAAGCAAAGTTCTTCATTAGCACTCTTCAAGAAAAATCTTGATGAGTGGATGGGAAATAGGAAATACACCCCGGGGATCACTTCTGTGTCTCTGCTGGACAGTGGCACAGGAAAATAACTTTCTTGGGTGGCGTAAGCTATGGAACCTTGCTGGCTAGGCTTACGTAGGCCCTTGGGCCGATAGCCAAGTACCTACCTATGAACATATAGTTGACCTGTGTGAGGAGTCAAGATGATTTTAATTAAGGTATTATGATCATCATTCATATGCAAATTAATTGTAATTAATTGTCATAACTGTCATGCTTAAACAATTACACACACAATCAAATGGGTTTTATAAGTAAGCTATTATTGAGATATACTACCTAGAAAAGTGTAGGTATGCAATTATTACTGATACACTTCTTGCAATCAACCTACATATGATAGCCATCTGTATGTAGTGTTACCTTCCTAATCCAAGTTTTGTGAGAAATGGCATTCTGACACTGTAAAAATAAGTGTTATTTGGATTTGAAACCTGGAGCTCCTGTGTTCTGTCTATAAACTTACTGCACTTACACCTTATGCCACATAGACAGTTAAACAGCAGGTGGACGTTTTCCACTCAGTACTGTCCAGACTGCTAACATCTGTGCATCACTGCTGAGTCTATTTGCGCTACAGAAGGCTGCTCAAATACATTTTTTCACTTTTTTTCTTAAGAAGGTAAGCCTGATTACGTGCTACTCAGCAGTGAGCAAGTGCAGAAGGCAAGAAACAGAAAAAAGCAGCATATGAAATTGTGATGAAGGTAAAACTTAAATCCTGAGTGATACTTTCAGCATTCCCTTCACGCAGTATGGATTTGAATCTCAGAGTAACTGTGTTATTGGTCCGAAGTCACTGCATTTATAGTTTGTGCCACAGAGAGAGGTAGATATCAGGTGCATTTCACTCACTCAAATCAAATACTGATCAACAGTGTCAGGAGTGTCTAGGCTACTGAAGACTACTGGAATGAAATTTTTCACTTTTTCCTTCAGATGTGAGCCTTGTTTGCACTTTACCAAGCTGCACAAAAATTGAAAAGGCCAAAAATTATATTAAAAAAAGAACAAGGTCAAACATGACTTGTATCTCTATTCATCGACATTTATACCATTACCATAACACAAGCAGCATTTTCACACTTGCTTCAGACATTACAGTGTGTGGGCTACACATCATCAGTATGTCATGTAGGGTCAGTGGCTCAGAAAGGGGACATAGAGTCAATGACAGAAGGTCATGCTTGGTAGACTACATACAATTAGGACACAAAGTGTGCCATTAAGAAGTACTTACGGTGATTAGATATGATTCTGACAGTCTGTACAGCATATGTGGCAGATCTTTCCACAGTACCCATGCTAATCATTTTCTGTTATAATATTTTACAAGATGTCATATGATACAGCATCCTTTGCAACTATTATTATTAATACAGACAGCAACACTTCTGTAAAATCAGGTTCACATGAGCTACATATAAGGTATGAAATATTTATCACATACATTAGCATATGCATTTCATATATCACATATTATTATTTTAGAGTTATTCTGTATCCATTTTAAAAATAAAATATTTGCAAGCTGGATTCAAATCCTGTATCATCTGTCTTATTTCTTCAAACTCATTGCAATTACACCATGTGCTACAGTGATGCTTAGGTGAGATATAAAATTTATTCATTTACTGCTGTTCAGAGTGCTTATCAAAGCATGCCTCTGCCAGTCTAAAAAGCACTAATGATGGCCTTCCAAATTAAATTTCTCAGTTTCCTGGGGCATATCAGCAGCTAGCCTGCAATAATAATGAAAATGCATGACTGGGAGATTTAATTACTTTGTTTTACAACCTGATCATCTACTTAGGTAATACGCAGTGACTCTCCCAAACAGCACACTATTTGGATTTGAACCCTCAGTTTAGTGCAGTAACGACACACACACTCAGTTGTACTTGTTATCCCTCTTTGCCACCAACACAGACTTAGAGGAGGAATCAGAAAATGTACATTCCATAATAGTGATCTGACTTAGCAGACCATCAAGTTATAGGTCCACCAGAAGAAAGATCAGAAAATCTTCCTGTCTCGTTTGCTTGAACATGTCTAGATGAATGTGATATTGACAACAAATCTAGGCTAATAATACCCGCATCATATTAATGTAAGGTTGGCAACACTGCAGATCTTTCTTCTTCTTATTTTCAGAACATCTTCCCTGTCTCACAGCTTAACTAACAGAAATGTAATGTCATGTGCATTTCTTTGCGTCTTTGTTTCAATGTGCAATATAGCTGATTAGTACTGAAAACAAGCTGTAATTAGAGGGTGGAGAGTGTACTATTATTAAAAGAATATCAATGTTATTAAACGTGTTATTATAGCTCTCTCAAGGTGCTTCCACAATTTTTTTAAGTCTAGTGACACAACCACTGCAGGGAGAAGAGTCTCTTGAGTATTGTTTGTTGCAGAAAGACTGTTACTGGTATCTACTTAGAGGAGAATTTTCTACAAATTAGAGCATATTTTTTTAGGTATGTTTGCCCTATTCATAAACTGTTTGCATTTTTATATATGGAATGTATTTCAATATGCAATAAAACATTTTTTTATCTGTATATATTGTTTCATTCACTGTTGTCATAGTCCAGGTATGTCAATTCTTGCTCTGCTTTCACATTTTTTTAATAAATGGTATGGTTACATCACATCACTATGTTACCATTTGATCTTGGAATTTCACAGGTCAGTGCAGACAATTGCATTGTGTTTATTATCAACTTCAAGGGTTCGTACATATGTAGCTACCTCCCCAACATTGGAGAAACCAATTATAATTGTTTGGCATTTCTTTGAATTCTTGCCCATTTACTGATAATACTACAATCCAGTAGTCAGTTATACTACTGCTGCTGTCCTCATTACTGAAATGTTAACAGAATGGATGTAATGCTACTGTATTACATTTTATTTTTGGTGAGGGGGGCATTCCTTAACGTGTGTGTACTCCTAAATTCAGCAATGTGTGTTCATTTGTTTTTTGCTGAAGATGGGTGCAGATTTCAGTTGAGGAGAATAATTTCTCTATGTGCTACAAATGCATTTTTTTTGTTTCATGTCATACATTATTATGGCACATAGAGCCACCATTCAGTAATGCAGAGAATAAGGTCAGCATTCAAGCTTTACACTGCCATGGATCATGCTTAACACAGGCAGAGGTGAAATGTCTGCCAGAAAAAGTGTATGGCAACAGTTGGTTGCTGACATAAATGCAGTGGGAAGCCATGCCAGAAACTATAATCAGGTGTGACACTGTGCCATTGTGATATGATTAAAGCAGCCTGCAGGAGGGCAGCTGTAGTTGCACATGAACAGATGGCTATGGAAGTGGTCTTGCTACTGAATCACCACTCACTGAAACTAAGGAGTTCCTGTCCACTGTCAGAGATCCTGACAGCTAAGCAGAGGGTTCACACAGACTCCTTGAGGTTAGTGCCGATGTTGACAACAGGCCAAGTGTGTCCCAAGAACAAGTTCCAGGTAGCTATATATAAGGCATTTATTGCCATTCTAGACATCTTTATGTGTTAATACTTGTATACTTCTGATATATCTGGACACATCAAGATATATTGCTTAGAAGAGACGCAGTCCAACAAAGATTGGGGGAGGGGGGGCTGTTCAGTCAGATTGATTTTGAGATTTTTCATAAGGGGCAGATAGGCGGAGCATTAGTCTCTTGTCCTTGTGTCACCTGCATTGTGATGCTTATTAGCCTTCTTTTCAATACCCTCCTCTTTTTCCAGAGACATCAGAATTACCATCTGAAAAACCACCTGCACATGGTAAGCACAAACTTTCTTTGATTAGTAACTGTCATTAGTTAAATGTAGGTCCAAGGACAGAATAATTATTGTATTCCTTTAGCATCTGAAATTGTTTAACATGAGTTTTTAGAACACAGTTTGGATCATTACTAGTCATCTCTATTTCTCTCATTCATGTGTTTGTTGCTTATTATCACAGGTGATCCAGA
Organism: Protopterus annectens; assembly: GCF_019279795.1. Lineage (NCBI taxonomy): Eukaryota > Metazoa > Chordata > Ceratodontiformes > Protopteridae > Protopterus > Protopterus annectens. The sequence goes on from NC_056738.1 coordinate 404,145,234, forward strand.
CACTGGCACTATAGAGCTTGTACTACCTGATGTTAGAGTATTGGTAGCCTCTGATGACGATAGTGTTGATATACAGGCACAAGCGGGGATATGTGTGTGTGTGTGTGTGTGTGTGTGTGTGTGTGTGTGTGTGTGTGTGTGTGTGTATGCGTGTGTGTGTGCGTGTGTGTGTGTGTGTGTGTGTGTGTGTGTGTGTGTGTGTGTGTATATATGAAGATGTTCATTCTGACACTGAAGTTGTGGCTCACACATCCCCTGGCCTTATTTTGGACACAGTCAGTATGCCTTTAGGTACCCATTGCACTAAGCCCTCCGATATAGGGCAGGTTGAAAGTGACACAGTTGTTCAGGGTAATGTGGTTACTCTGGTTGCAGAGTTGGTTGAGTCTGCCTGTAGGCATCGTGAGGGTGTGGTACTACCAGAGGTGCTCAGAGGCGGCCTACTGCCCACACTCCTCTTGATGCTGGTGTGTCATTTTGTGCCACCAGACATATATATATATATATATATATATATATATATATTTTTTTTTTGTGCCACCAGACATATATACATATATATATATATATATATATATATATATATATATATATATATATAGGGCCAGCATGGAGGCAAAGGCATGTTCCACCAGGGCCTCAAAAGCGGTAGAGCAAGTCCTAAATGTGGCACATTCTGATGAGCATGACTGCTTCAACCATGTGGGTGACTCTTTGGATAGGATGAGTGGCAGTCTGGATCAGGCAGTATCTGTGATGGAAAATCTGCTGGGTGTGAGTCGGCATCCATGTGTCCGTAGAGCTGACAACATTCTTTGGTGTTAGCCGACATAGCCATGCCAGATCCCCATTCCCATAGTAGCACTACTTCCAGTGCTCCATCAGTGTCTCAAGTGTCCACACCCAGACATGGTAGGCCATGGGGTTGTGGTCCTGGACATAGTCATGAAGAGAGCTCATCCAGCAGATATCACTCACATTCAGGTAGACCCCCACTCCAGACTTCAGCATGTATGTGCAATCCTTTGAGTCTTAGCCAGGGTGAGGGCATATTGTGCAGGCCTACATCTGCTGGCTCCTTCTGCAGTTGAAGGTTCTTCCTCAGAATCCTCATCTGTATGTGCTGGAGGTAATGGCCCTGCCTATGGTCTGGGAATGGGAGGTCCTGGCCCTTGCTGTGCCTGTTGCAATTGTTTCCTCAAGATGATATTATGCAACATGGCACAGACTGTGAGTATTTTAGTGCAGGTGCCTGGGTTGTACTGCAGGCCAACCCCTGATGTATCTAGACACTGGAACCGCATGCTCTGTGATGTTTCCAGTTTGAGTGTGGCATCATTGTATCCTTCTTCAGTGTGTGCGCACGTGTGTGTGTGTGTGTGTGTGTGTGTGTGTGTGTGTGTGTGTGTATTTCTGACGGATGTCATAAGCCACAGTTCCAGTGCATAATCTGCATCACCCAGTAGATGGCCTTGTGGAACATCACCTGTAGCAAACCCTGTGTAAAGCTGAGAGGTGTACCGCATGTGTAAGTTGTAGTAACTGCCTGGGTTGCCAGCAGACACATTGAGGATGATCCCTTGAGCAGTGCAGAAAACCTGGCAGTTGATTGTGTGGCTTTTTTTCTGTGTGTTTGAAAGCTATTGGCCCCCAGAACTTCAGGGAAGTATGCTACAGTATAAAATTCCTGTATTGTTCTTGCTCTCTCCTTTGGCATGCAGGGAAAATAGATGTTCTCTCTTGCATGTTCTAGCATAGCATTACGACATTGGTGCAATATTTTAGAGGCTGAGGCCTGTGGCACCCCCTAGTATATCCCTTGTGGGTCTCTGAAATGTACCAGTAGCTAATATATTTAATGCTACTCATACCTTCAACTGGTATAGGTTCTTCTCAATTTTTCTTATAGTTTCCTGAATAGCTTTACCATTTTGGATTGGTTAATTAGGATCTACTACAGCTAGTTATGCTTTAATTAGCATATCCTGCTGTTTACCTTTATTTTGCATATTGTGTGTGTGCCACAGCACAATGCATACATGATAGCAGTGTTGTGTGTAGCCGTTCATAAATCCAGCCCCTAGAGTAAATTTATGACTCTCCATCCACTGATCTCAAGTTTTGCTTGAATAAGTGCATGGAAGAACTTTGCTTCACTTGGATGGGAATCCTGTTCCAGAGAAGGGGAGCCTCTGAGACATATACCTGTTCTTGCAGCATGTTCTGTTTATGTGTTTATATTACTGGTGGGGTTTAGGTTCCTGGATCAGGTGTTTCTGGTGCTATTTGTTTTGTGTATGTGCAACAGAACCATTAAGGCTGGATTGGAGCATGCTTTGGTCACCTCTCAGTAACCTATAGGAGACTGAGTATAAGAATAAGACTCTGAAATGGTTCTCATAGGACTTGTTTTCTAAACCATGTATTCTTTATGTGAGGTGCCTCTGTGGATGCTGCAGTTGTTACATATGCCTTGCCAGATACATGCCAAAGGGGGCATTGTGCTCAATGATTGGTCTTATGAGGGCAAAGAACAATGACATCTTTGGACCTGGCTGCTATACCTTGCTTATAAGTTGTGTAACATAAAGTAATTTCCTTACTACTGTAGACATATGATTGTCAAAGGCCAAGTCACTGTCTATATGTTTTCCCAAATCCCTGACTACTAGGTCTCCTCTTAGGGATGTATTATCAGTGTAGTAATTTGAGGGGGTGGCTGTCTTACTGAAAGATACTGTTCTGTAGTTCTTGGCATTGAGTTTAAGACCATGACTCCAGCATCAGTTATTAAGTTTGTGTCAGGCTTTTTTGGTATTTGTGCCTTGTGGGATTCAATGACTGCACCTAATTTGCAATTGTTTGTGAACTTGGTCAGCCAGAGGCTTTTGATGTTAGCCTTGACTTTAGAGAAGTAAATGTCAAACAAGAGTGGCTCTGGCACTAAGCCCTGAGGCACATGGTAGTGATGGGCCTTTTTTTTCTGGAGGTGAACTCCCCTGTCCTAACTTCTTGTGTCTTGTCTGTGAGCTTTTTAGGTATCCATTGGGTGATGTAGGGGTTAATACCTAATTCATTGAGCTTGTTCACAATGCCTAAATGGGGAAGGGTGTTGGATTCTTTCGCCAGGTTAAGGTAGGCAGTGTGCACCATCTTTCCCTCCTTCATTGTTTTGGTGACCTTCTCAAAAAAGTCCACTAAGTTGAGTAGGCATGACCAGTCCTTGACAAAACCAAACTGAATTGGATCTATTGTCTGTAGGTTTCCTATGTCGTTGTGTAACATATCCATGATTCTTCTTCTTCTCTTGGCTTTACATATTAGACCAGTCTGGCTTACGAGTTGATAGTTTGCTCAGGTCCATGGAAGGCCTACCCTTGTACAGTGGGATAACTTTGTGATTGCCCTTGGCCTGGGAGTTTTTTTTTTACCTCAGATTTAGCTTTGGTAGACTTGATAAGCCCCTTGAGTTGCTTGTTTAGATTTATGAGGGAATTTTGTACCTTGCATCTTCTAATACTTGCCATAAGTTTCTTCTTTTTGTTGTACAGCCTATTGATGTTTAGATTCTACCAGAATTTTTTTTTTTTAGTTAGTCGTACTCTTGTTATAGGTGGGTACAGCTGTCGCTGGGCAGCTGTTAATATGATTATACAGAGCTTCCATGAACAATTCCACATAGACAGCAGTGTTCTAAAGGTTTCGGAAGGTCTTAGAATTTTGTTAAAGTGTCATTAGTAGGAAGTTTGCCTTAGAATAATTCCTAAAAGTTCCAGGGTTAGTTGGGGTTCTGGGTTTTATTTTTATTTCAAAGTAGACAGCTTTATGGTCAAACCTGACCAGTGAGGACAATACTCTCGGGATGGTGCAACATGCAGCCATATTTATGAGGTCCAGGTCATGGACTAGCTGGTCAATAATCTTTGTGTGATTAAATAATTTAGTTACTGAAAAAACAGCATTTTCAATAATAAGCATCAAATCATCAGCATAAGCAAATCATTTAAAGGAAATAAAGCTTACTCTGAGAGGGACAATGTTTGTACAGTTTAATATTCTCTTTATTGTATTTATTTTGCTTTTGTTTACCAGGTTTCTCTGACTGGGTTTAGTCAAAAACCCATTTTCAACAGAGATCATGGGAGAAAAGTTCTAACATAGTACAAATATTGTAAGCAGACATTCAGTAAGGTACATGAACAGATATTAAATCCATCCCTCCATCCATCTATCCATCCACAACCCCTTTTTCCAATTTTTGCATATGTGGTTGGGGTCTCACTTCAACTGTGACAATCATCTAGAGCCAAAGTTTACACCATCAGGTGGTTAGCCGTGTTGTGGCAGTTTTTTCGTTTTTTCATACCAGACACTAGCATACACACTCACACATGTGGCTAATTTACAGTGTCCGATCCACCTACTGGATGTCTGTGAATGTGGGAGTAAACCAGCACACCCGGAGGAAACCCATGTGAACACAGAGAACACATGCAGACACCGCAGAGAAGGCACCCCTGCCGGGAATCGAATTGGAGAACCTCTTGCTGTGAGGCAACAGTACTATCTGCTGCGCCACTGGGCCACCCATTAACAGACATTAATTAATATACATTAACAATTATACATACATTTGCTAATTAAATTTCATTCATATGAAAAAAGAAGAAAGTATTACAGTATAAGATACTTATGCATTAACAGATGTTTAACACTGAGCATTTGAAGAGGTGTATTACTTGGTTTGTCAGAGAGATAACAGATCATGTGATTAGTGTTCAGAAATTCAAAGAAATGGTGGTGAGGGAAGGAACTAGTAAGGGCAGAAAATGTTAATATTATAGTTAATAGGTGGGGGATAGAGCAGGTTAAGAGACAAATATGTATATATATATATATATATATATATATATATATATATATATATATATATATATATATATAAAACTATCAGAAAGTTTATGTCAGAAGTATGGAGGTGAGGGTGAGTAGTGCTACAAAATAATGTGTATAGCTGGGAGATGGTAGTAAAACTATTCAGGTTTTGTTGAAGACTGATTGTGGATATAGGATTCTGAATGAAGAGAGGTGGTGTGGCAATATGGCAAACTGAAGAAAACAGTGGCATTTATCCTGGAGTTGTACAGGAGCAGATCCATTGATTTGACAGATGAAGTTTTAGTTGTGTTTTAAATGAGTTTGTATTCTGAATGGATTTCAGTGGTAGTGGGATGTGGGTCCATAGCTACACTGTTTGAATCTAGAGAATCACCTGCATTATTAGATGATTTGGTAAGAGTGGTTAGTCATTTTTCTCTAGAGTGTAAAATTCTTTTTTTTTATTAAGTTGTGAAGGACTGGTTAATTTTCTGATTTATAGATAAGTCTGTGTATTGTAATTAGTTGAGAAGGAGCTAGGTGATATGGTAGTTCTAACTAGTATAATTCTCTGTGGGCTGGGCACTGCTGTGTTCTATTGTTATGGATTATAGCAAATTTGGCTATTTTATTATAACATTACTCAAGTTTGGACAGTTGTGAAACTTGTAGGTTAGTGCAGATTGGGGCAGCATAGAAGACAGATGGCAGCAAAAAAGTAGAGGCTGTATGTCTTCTGGCTATATCAAGGAGGTGCATTTACTTATTATATTGCACCTAACTTTTGCTGAGCATTTTTAACCATGTGTGATACATGGTGGTCAAATTTCAATTGGTTACCTCTGATTACACTCAGTAATTGTGTGTGGTTTACTTGTTCTAGCATGGTCTTGTTTACAGAGGTGATACTGTCTAGTATTGTGACAGAGATGTGCTTTTTTTTGGTAGAGATGTGTTTTTGGGTGAAGAACAGTTATTTAGTTTTTTTTTAGGGTTTTGAAGTACTTGTAAATTACTTAGCCATGTGTAAGATCTTGGAGTTTAGAGAGAGAGAGAGAGAGAGAGAGTTGGTAAATCAGATTAGTTTGAGTCATCAGCATATTGGACTAGAGTAGCATTTTTTTATGGTAGTGTAGAGGTCCTTTATGAATATGTTAAAATTACGAGCCTAGTATAGATCCTTGTAAAACACCAATACTTGCTGGCAGGAAGGTAGATAAATATTTTTTCAATTTCACTGATTGTGCTCTGTTTGTGAGGTAGCTATGGAACCATTTTGGTGAAGAGATGAAGAGACCCTAGCATGAGAGTTTATGTAAGAGTTTATGATGAGAGAGAATATCAAAAGTTTTTGATAAGTATAGGAAAGTGGTGCAGACTAGGTTTCTGGCTTTTTGTGAGTGTTGACAATATTAACAAAATTCAGTAAAGCAGTAGTTGTGATGTGTTGAGGACAAAAGCCATGTTGTTTTGATGACACAGTCTGGTTATCTATTAGACAGTTGAGACTTTACACATTAATACATTTTTCTAATGTTTTAGATAAATGCTATTAATATTTGGGTTAACTAGAATCAAATATAGTGCAGGGGAGAGAGGGCATCCCTGTCTAACTTCTGAGTTTTGAAAATCTATTTCTATATCATCATTGTTTACACAATATTTTGTCTGAAAAAATAAAGCTATAATGAAATTTACATTTTTCTGGTAAATTAAACTATTTTATAATGAAAAATAAATAATCTCTATATACAAAATTGAAATCCTTTTGAGATCCAATGAGCAAATTGCCACATCATATTTAAAACAATTTTTATTATTTTTACAATATAAAAATTATAGCTTGTAGGATTTGGACTGGAATGAACATTGATTTAGCTGGAATAAAATGAATTTGGAAGGGTGAGATTATTTTTAGAATGTGTTTCAATATTAAACAATTCACCAATTTGTATATAACTTTATAATCAAAATGTAATCGTGCAGTGGGTTTATAATTGGCAGTTAGGGTTTATCCTTTCCAGGCTTAGGAATTGAAATTACCTTTGCTTAAAAATGGTAAAGCTGGTAAACAGAAAGACTTAAAAAATAAAATAAACATTTAATATAAAGAACTAGACTATCTGCAAAGATCTTATAGAATTTGATAGGAAGGGAGTCTGGACCTGGTGTTTTTTGTCCTTAAAAGAAAAAAAGTATACTTTTATTTATTAATGCCTTTATTAAATTATCACTTAAGACATAGACACACGTACATTAATAGAAAAGAAAATAAACCAAATTAACACATTTTTATTTACATGTATTATATGTTTTATTTCTTTATACCAGCTGTCATTAATTCCAATATTACATAAACTGCATAATCATTACTCACCTAAAACCTCATCTTCTTTTTCCAGAATGTTATTCTACATGTGTTGTTCCCACAAGTTCAGTTTATTTCCATTGTATATTTGCTCCTTCCCTTTTCTAAAGATCACATTTCAAAAGTTATTTTATTTATTTTACATAGGTTCATAGGTATATACTAGACTAATAACCACTAGGGTCCTTATAAGCCTAGCCATGCAACCCAAATGTGACCCACAAATTTGATTTTTATTTGATTTATAGGGGGTGATTTACTTACTGCCTCTGTCCATCAGAGACATTGGAGATAAACCAGAGGTTAATTTCTGATTACCAATCCATTGGTCCAAGTTGTGCTTAAACAGGGATAGAGAGGAACTCTGTTTTACATGGATGGAAAGCCTGTTCCAGAGAATGGAAATCCTCTGAAAAACATATCTGTCTCTCCAACATGTCCTATTTATGTCACAAGCAAAATTTAGGTCTTTTACTCTAGTAGTTCTTTTGCTGTTTGTTTTGCAGATGTTCAAAAGGTTCATCAAGACAGGGTCCAGGGATGGCTTGTGTGCCAGACAAAGATCACCTCTCAGAATTCTGTATGATACCAAGTAAATAGACATGGCTTTGAGGTGATCAGTGTAAGACATTGTGTTTACTCCTTGTATTCTTTTTGTAAGGACCCTTTGTGGATGTTCCATTTGCTGCATGTGTTCGGTCAGGTACATACCAAAGATGGCATTATACTGTATGATGGGTCTGATGAAGGCCATGTACAGTGGTATGATGACCTCTCTGGACCTAGATGCCACACCCTTGCTTATAAATTGAGCAATGTAGAATGATTTTCTTACTACCTTGGACACATGTTGATTGAATGTTAGGTTACCTGCATGATATCCCAGATCCCTGTCTAGTGAATCAACTTTTAAGGGTGTTATTGATGATGAAGTTACCCAGGGTGGCAGACTTCCCAAAAGGTACTATAGTGCATTTCTTTTTATTAGGTTTTAAGCTATGGCTTGGGCACCAAGCATTTGTCTGCATTAGACCTTCCTGAGGGGTGTTCACATCTTATGGGGATTCAATGACTGCTCACAGTTTTCAGTCATCTGCAAACTTAGTTAGCCAAAAACCTTTGCCACTGGGTTTGACATCTAAGAAGTATATGCTAAAGAGGAATGGGCCTAGCACAGAGGCCTGGAGGATTTTGCTGGTGATCAACCTCTTCGTGGAGGTGGCCTTACTGATTCTAATCTCATGAGTCCTATCAATGAGTTAACTAGCTATCCAGTGTGTTATAAAGGGGTTTATACATAGTTCTGTAAGTTTGTTGATAATGCCCGAGTAGGATATTGCCTTAGACAGACCTAGGTAGGCAGTATGCACCATTTTCCCCTCATCCATTGCCTTAGTGACTTTTTCAAAAAAGTCCACCAGATTTAGTAAGCATGACTTTCCTTTGATAAAACCAAACTGGGATGAATCCATTGTCTTGAAGTCTCCTATGTCTTTGTTGATAATTTCCATGATAATTCTTTCTATGGCTATGCAAGTAAGACTAGTCAGACTAATGGGTCTGTATTTTCCAGGATCTGTTAAAGGTCTTCCTTTATGAAGACAGATGACCATCACAGTCCTCCAGTCATGTGGCACAAAACCTGTTTTAAGACTATAGTTAGATAATGACTCTAGAGGCCCTGATAAGTCATATTTTAGATTGATTAGGAGGCATCCTGGAATGTTATTGGCGTCCATTGAGGCCATTTTCTTGACTTTAGCAAGTGCGTCCAGTACATGCTCCCTAATTATAGTTAGAGGGGGCATGTTTGAGAGTATTTTTGGGTGGATGGTTGAGGATGATAGGGGGGTAAAGTTGGAACTACATTTGTCCACTGACAGATTTGCTATATCTCCAAGCTGAGTGAATATAACACCATTAACCACCATTGCTGTGCACTGCTATTGAGGTTTCTGACATTGCTGTTAAAAGCCTTATGGTTATCTTTCACCTGGGAGGCTATCTTAACCTCAAAGTTGTCTTTGCTTTACCTAAGTTGCCCTACCTCTTAGTTGCCTATTCTCTGTGATAAGAGAATTTTTGTCTTTATGGGAATTACCCTTCCTGATTTTTTTATTATTTTTTCTTTTTGTTGTATGTTTAATTTGGAATGGCACCAAGGTGTTTTGATTCTGGGTCTAGTCCTGGGCTTATGTCTGGTAAGTACCACAGCCTCTGTGCAGCCATTGACATGGTTGAACAGAATTATTAAAGCAATTCAGTATAAGCTGATGTGCTCTCAGGGTATGGGGGGAACTGAATTTTGACAAACCACCACTTAATAACAAGTAATTTGCCTTGAAGTCATTTTAATGGGATTACAGAATTGAGTTTGATTTTATAGGAGACAGCTTTATGCTTGGCCCTTACTAGGGAGGACAAAACATGGGGTGGGGGTGCAGCATTCTCCTATATTTATGAGCAAAAAGTCCACTATGTTGGAGCCAGTAGTGGGCATATTCACTATTTGGCCAAGGGTGTTTGTATTTACAAAGTCCAGGAATTTCTGGCCTGTAGATTTGAGGCTGTGTATAATTCTCAGTCTATACAGGGATAATTAAACTCTCCCATGAGTAGAGTGTTAGGTTGGATGGAAAGTGTCTCCAGTATGTCCAAGTATGCATCATAAGCTTCTTAGGACATGGAGGCTGATTTATAGCTGGCTAGCTAGGATGTGGTATGGGATTTTGACTATGGTGATCTACAAGTGGAGGGACCCCAGGATATTATCCTGTGTGACCACCCTAGAGGTATGTTTGTTATTCATGTATATTGAGACACCTCCGCCTTTAACCCTTGCCTGTGCAGCTCCTGGTCTAAAAGTGTAGAAGGCACTGAAACCTTGCACTGCATGGGTACTGTCTGCTGGAAATCTTGTCTCAGTAACTGCACACATGTCTGCATTCTTTGCAGGCTGACCAATACTGCTTCTCAGTTTCATCATCTGCAAGGCTGTCTTTGATGCAATACCCCAACTTCATCTAAACTGAGAAAAAGGGATGGTGATGTCTGTTATAAATTTCACTGCAAACCTGTCTTCCCTTCTCGTTTCATACTGAGCTCAGACGATCAGTTTATTTGTCTCCCTTAGCAGTATATATTGTGAGAGCAACATTTACTTCCATCTTGTTTAAAATTCCTCATCCTAAATAAGATATAACATTCTTAATTGTCATGCCTTGTAATAATTTTGCAAATCTGGCAAACCCAGTCCTCCCATCTCGACTAATATAAAAACTTCTCACATGCTACCCTTACATGTTTTCATCATATATAAACTCCTGGATTTCCCTTTCATTATTACCATTAGTTTTTCCTTTGTGTATGTTGTTGTTGTTGGTGTGTGTGTGTGTGTGTGTGTGTGTGTGTGTGTGTGTGTGTCTGCAGGGGGTGATTAAGACTGCTTAATATGCATAAATATGGATGGGATAAGCAACACTTTTATAGCTTACACTTTATGGTCAATATCCACTGTCATTAGTTTCCAGATTTTTTAGTTTATTTTTATCTCCTGTTTCACTTCTATCCATGTCTTCTTTATTATCACCTCCCCAAGTATTTGTTCCCTAAAGAAATCTGTATGCTGTACTTAACAGTATGTTTTTTCATCAGCTTCTTCTGTTCTAGGCTCTATTATATTTTTTTCTAAACTACAAAAAAAGAAACAGAATACTGATATTTATTAGGAAAAATAAACTAGAATTGATTGTTTTCAAGGAGTACATTTAGATTAGCCAGACCATAGTGAGCTGGTAAAACCAGGATTAAGGAAGAATATTGTGCAAACTACCAAGGGGCAAGAAGGAGAGGAGTGATTATTTTAGTGATGAGAGAGGCTTCTATTATAATACAGGAGGAGAAATCAGAGAAAGAGCCAAGATACATACTGTTGATGTGATATTGGATAGATAGTCTTTTGCTAATGCATATGTCCCCCAAGAATTGATCAGAAAATATAATATTTTTTTCTCACCAGAGGTTACTATTAACTGGTGGATGGGAAAAGTTACTCTTCTGTACGTCTCCAACATGAACTAATAGCCGACAGGAACATTTTTCATAGCTTTTATTGTATGTAATGTCTTTCCTTGCTGCTGTTACTTGTCGTAACTCTGCAGACCCTAGTATGTAAACAGATCACTTTATTTCAGAAGAAATCTCTCATTTGTTTCCTCCCTAGTAATTCATTGTTCACCATTTCCTAAATGTTCCCAGTATGTTGATTTTCTGTTGTCCTTCCTCTACTTTATAACTGCCTCTATCCCCCATCTTGTCTTCATCTCTTTAGCTGTTGGCAAAAAACTCTTGTCACCAGCCTTTTGGTTCTTTTTTTATCTTAACATTTTCTCAGCTATGTCTGTTATAGGAGGTCTTTTTGAGAAACCTTGCGACAGGTGGGAATGAATAACAAAAAAGTCACAGGAGAGTGAATGGCTCTGAATTGAGAGAGGTGGTAAACATCTACACCTTAACTCAGAAGAAAGGTAGTTTTGTCACATAATAAATGAAATAGTATGGATAGTTAGCAACTGTGTACTCTCCTTCTCCAAAGTACGTGTTAAATGCTGTAACAAGAAGTTCTCATCAGGATACTTAGTGAACTGTGCCTCCCAAAGTCACAAAAAATACAGTACAATTTTAAATACAATGAATATGTTCACATTTAAAGCACCAAAATCACTAAAACATTTATAGTGTAGTCACCTGAAATGTCACCACTTGCGAAACAAAGCTTTCCACAGTGAAACAGACATCATATTAAACAGAATTCACCTAAAGGCTTCATTTTTAATTATCTGGATAGTTACACTAAGGGCAATTCTGTCATTTGTCTTACAGTGGGACATATTTAATACCTGAACTTATAATGTCATGTAGCTGTGATCCCAGACAGTCAAGCTGTGAGTCTTTTGAAAGTTTGAAACACTGCACACGATGCTATAAAAAACTTTTTCGACAGCAGTTTGCATGTTTCATTTGGAACTAATTATGAAATGAACATAGTAAGCTAGATTTTATTTTAACCAGGAAAGTTTCAAACATAAATAACTAAATGTTAATGATTTAATGAATAAATATATCCAGCATGTTCCAACCAATAAAAAAAATGTTTTTACAGGAGTAGGGTACAAGACACCTACACCCCCTGCTACTTAAATATACCATCTCTAAGTCTACACAGCAGCGGGGACAATTAAACTGTCTGCAGCTTTAGAAATACCACTATATAAAGGAGGACATCTTGCCCTTGAGCCCTGTCCTCTCTCATCTGTTGTTGCAACCCTCCCTGCACTCCCTAGCAGGTTGCTATGAAGCCAGCTCCCCAAAAAATAATAAAATAAAAGTCTTAGTTATCCAGTCACTCTTGCCACCTGCCTGTTGCTTGTGTAGCCCTACTCAACAGATGTTCCACAAACTTTAATCTGCAGACCAGAATTATTATTTAATGCAGAGATCTATCACAGCCCTCACTATGCAGGACTCTCCCTGATTAGTTGTGTCTCCCCACTGATTAGCTCTTATGGCCTGGCCACTTCAGGCTCATGGGGTTGTTCAGTTCAGCTTCACTGCCATGTGGTCAGACTGTTTGCAACTTATGCATTGTCCACATGCTTTACACATAGGGGGAGAGGGGAATTGGTTAGTGGCATTTAAATTTGACCCTTGTGGCATAGGTATTGTTGTGGTACTTTTATTTTATCTTGCCTCTAACTTGCTTACAGCATTTTTCTCCAAGGACTGGAGGCTCTCTTTATTACTGTCTTTGTTAATTTGTCCTTTGTTGTTCTATTTCTATCCATTTACATTCATATTTTATGCAGTGTCCACTGCAGCAATGGCTGTGTTTTGGTAGTGACTGCCACATTGTACACCTGTCTTGCCATCAGTTGTTGGATCTATGCCATCTCCAGTCCATATTTAATAATGGTTAAGAATGAACACAGTAATAAGAAAACAGGAGCCCTTTGATGTTTGTCCAGATGTACAGCTGACCATCTTTCACTCCCCATCCTCCACATAGCCCCTGCTCTCTTTAATTGTGCAATGATGCCCACTATCAGGAAATTCTTTCCATGGCCCAGTAAGAATTTAAAGAAGTAATATTTCCGCAAGGCAGTTTTAATCTGGATTCTTCTAATGCTGACTCATAATCCCACAACACAATCCCTTCTATATTCCTGAGCTTCACCCCCACCAACTCCTGACCCTGACAGTCCAACTACCCAAAACATGTCCCCACATTGCCTCCTTTCTTTCACAGTTTACAGATTTAGTGCTCTAAAACTTTATTCTCAGGTAAGGCTGTTTTACCATCTTGGCTGATCTTCTATACACTTCTTTGTTCCAGCTCTGTTTCTCCCTCTTTTTAGGGTTGCAGAATTGCACACTCTTCTCCAGATGCAACCTTAGCTTAGGAGTACCCTGCATAAAGGCATGATAACTACTTCAGACATTGATTCCTTATTCCTTGCATATATCCCAGCATTGTGTTAATCACTGACAACCAACTCTTATACACTATTTTAAATGACCTTGCTGTTACTAGAACTTTTGTGTGTAATTCCTCCAAATGTCCTCAAGTCCACTCTTAAATGTTACGCCACTTATGGGTTTGATGTCAAAGTATATAACCCTGCATGTTTGGTGTATTGTATTTTTTACTTTTTTCCTGATTTTCACTGTTTGTTGGAAGAAAGAAATATATTGTAAACAGGAAAATTCTAGTCATCTCAATGGGCCTAGTTTGTTAAAAATTCACACAGACTATAGCCTGGACATTCTAGAGTTTATCTGTAGCCATCTAGTGTTGGTTTGTGATTTATTGTGCAACTGCTTGGTAAGAGAAGATGTATTTTTATTTATGTTTTATTTTTTACCTCTGATTTTCAGTGTTATAAAGAGATGCAATTGTGAGCAATAGTGAGCAGAAACTACTACATGCATTCATGCACGGTATAAAGGACATCCAGTATTTTAGTGTGACTGCCACAACTGGTACAGATGACTTTATGATTTACTTACCCTTGTAGTTAGCTCAGTGTATTTAATGTAATATTTAGTTGCAGTTGAGAATATCTGCCTTAAATGAGTATGCCATTAATGATTTTCTAAAGCAGAAGAATCTTGCTCAATGTTCTAAGTGTATGTGTGTATATATATATATATATATATATATATATATATATATATATATATATATATATATATATATATATATATATAGGAAACGGCTGGTAACATTGGAGACCTGTGTCTCTTCTGTCAAAAACTGGATGATTTGCTTACTGATAATGACTGGCATGGCTCAGAAAACTGTTATTACATATATTAATGATTAATGAACACATTTAGGAAAGAAAGTATCCACTCTTAGTAAAAATCGCTCATCCCTTATTAAACATGATAATACCAATAACAACTTTGGAATTCAGGATACAAGTATTCAGCAGTCTAAGAATTTAGAACATTCAGAAGAAAATAATAAAAGAATGAAAGGAAGAAATTCACAACTAATAACTATAAAGAAAAGGGAACTGATTGATGTCTATAATGCAAAGAGATGATATACTAGAAAGGACATGGCTTTGTTATATAAAACAAAGATTGCATAGAGTAATAACAATGTTCAATAACAAAACATTCAATATATAGAAACATTACATTTTTACAACAGAGAAGGTAGAAAAAAGAGACAAGGAGCAGACTAAGGAAGAAATCAAAATCAAACTTGTAAGGAGTAAACAACTTTACTGTAAGAAAGACGAGGAGGAAGACTGAATGTGACAATATGGTTCAAGCTATGAAAGTACAAAGGCAGCTTGTTTGAGAATTATACACTTACAAATGAAATAAGCAGTAAAAACAATGAGATTAATAAAACTAATGGTGACGAAGATCATTCTTTTATAACAACTGATAGAGAAGACATTACTGAAATAGAAGTGGTACATTCTTCAGATCTGCTGAGAAATGATGATATGCTAGTAATTGGACATTCATTTATTTAAGGAACTGATATTTACATTTGTAGAGAGGATATTGCACTTTACATAGCTAGCTTTAGGCACCACTGAACCCTGCTGCAGTCGCTGATGTCCCCCTGGTCCTGGAGTGTCCCCAACCACTGACAGTTATCTTATTTTGATATTTTGTTACATATCTGTCAAACCAACAAAAGCTTGTACAGTAACCTTGTGTACTTAAATAACCAGATGGGTAATAATAATTCATAGGATGAAAAATCCTAAGGATCGACAGCACTTCTTCTCCTTTAAAATTCAAAGATGTCTTTGGGTATAGTAACAGTGGTTTGTCAATTAGCGGGCTTCACAATTTCATTAAATGTTATACCAATGACTTAGTGCTCTTGAATTTGTTAAATCTTGCTGGTGAACATTCTCTCCACTAAAAGTAATGTCATAGCCTGGTGGTTCCTCCACTCATCCTGGACTGTGTGGGGGGCCCTGCACAAGCTGCTGCTGGCTGGGTTGTGGATCATGGAGAAAAGAAAGAGTATTAATTTTCCAATACATGCTTTATCCTAAACAAGATAAAGCTGGTAGTCAGTGAATGAAAATGAGCAAGGTAAGCATTACAATCAGCAGCCAGAGTGACCAATCTCAATGTTTACCTTGGATTTTAAGAAAACCTGATGCTTCCGATCTATAGGGATGGTTTTCTCCTTCAGGGAGTTTTATAAGTACTGGCAGAACACCAGCTATTATAACTCTTAACTTCTTTGTTCAAGAATTCTGAGAAAAATTAAAATAATGGCAGAATAAAGGTTCAAAATCAGAAACGTTTTAAATATTACTCTAACTTAAAAAGTTAATAGAGTAGTATGATTTGCATCGACGTGCATTATTTGGACAATAATAAATATGAAACTCTGATGTCTGAATTTATTACACAGCTGCTATTATGGCTTTTTATAAATACCTACTTTTATATTTAATGGTATTGGTGTTTAACATGCATATATATTTGATGCAGGAAGTTTGGGAACAGTATTGGTGTTTTAATGTGTGCATACCTTTAAATTATCCAAAAAAAATGATGCAGTAGGTGAAACAATAAAGCCATAGAGGAGGATCGAACAAGAAATTTTAATAGTCGTTTTAGAACAGCTTTCGCTTCCAACACAAGTCAGCAGATATAAATGTTCCACATTACGTTTTCGTTTACATATAACTTCATCAGATGTGGGCTCAATGTGAAATCACCGGACTTATAAATCAAATCCCTGCTGACATCATTTAATTAATCAACCAATAAAAGACATTAAAAGCCCTTTCAAATATTTACAAAAAGCATACATTAAAAAAATTCATTAAAAGGTCATGAAAATATATGTAAATCTCAATAAAAATATTTGAAAAAATATTTAATATTTACATATTGTATACATTATACAAAATCCTCCCCATGGTTTGGTGGTGTTCGAAAGACATGCGTAAGTGGGCGTGCCTTCGTTGAAGGTTGGATGTCAAGCTGGCACCTCGGCGTTCATGAAAATCTGCTGTCAATCATTAGCGGACCGGAGTTCCGCTGTGGTGACCCCTAACTGGGAAAAGCAGAAAGACAAACAACAACAACATACATTATACAAAATACTAAAACTTTATGTAAATGTATTCACATAAGTTTAAAAAAATGACAAGTTCCTTTTTCAGTGAATTTTTTCACGGGTCAAACCATTTCAAGAGGCATGGAACCTACAAGTGTGGTAGGTGTGCACAATGTGCATACATTATGAATAGGATAGCGTCTCTTTATTAAAGAAAAACAACAGGATATTAAAGCAGATTCCTCAACCTGCTGACTCTTCCAGTCCCTGTTCGTTGATAAAGCTTAAAAAATCACCCTTGCAGCTTTAAAAAATAGCCCACTCAACTGTTTTCCCTGTTCTGCTTCCTAGCTTTCTATACTGTTTTTGTTTCACTTTGCAAACCAGCTTGAAAAACCTGTAGCTGGCTCTGAAATTATGATGTCACATCTGCCATCTGCTCTTGCTCTAGCTATTGGGATGTTTCCTCCCCCAAAGTAATGTAATCCCCACGTGATTTGCATGCTGTTTAGAAGAGCCAGTGTTCCTCCCACACTGTGTTGTCAGACCTGCCTTACCCAGCCCACTCAACCTAATAAAATCCATGTGGTGTGTGGAACTCCTTTTCATTGTACGTGTATCCTGTCGACTGCATTTGTTTGAGGGACTACTGAAAAGTTTGGATTGCCTGCATCTTCGTCTGCATTTTTTGCTTTATTGGTAAGGTAAGCCTTCCTAGGGAATTAAAAATGTAATTCTACACACAGCCCCTGTTTGAATGCACTCCTAGCCCTATTTTGTGCTGCCTGATATAGTTTATGCTTCTGTTTGAGGGTGCTACATGGTTCACTAGTGTATGCTGCTGCCGACTATCTAGATTAGCCTACTTCTGTTGTATTTGCTTGCTGCTACTATTATTATACGTATTATGTATATTATTATTGTATTATGGTTATACATTTTATTTGATACTGCTGGTTCTCGGTTAATTATCTAGTCGTTGTGTTCCTGTGTGTGAATGCTGCCTTCTGTTTTAGTCAGGTCCCATGCTGCATGCTGAATTCGACTTGGAGAGTATTATCTGCGTTTATCTTCATTACTGATACTCAGAATAAGCAGTCACTTCTTTTTTTTTATGCAAGTGTTGGTTTATAGTGATAGCTCATATATTTATCACTACTGCTGCTCGTTTGTTTTTTCTAATTTTAGCATGTTATTAATGCTCATTTAGGCATCTCTTTGTGTGTGCCGTGCTCGTTTATATATATATATATATATATATATATATATATATATATATATTTTTTTTTTTTTTTTTTTTTCTGCTGCCAGTTAGTGTTTCATGCAGACATTTTAAAGGTTAGAGCGAGTTGGACTGCAATTGCGATGTTCTCTCGTCGGCAAGTATCATGTTTACATGCCCTTGTTTTGCTGTGTATGCTGTGGGCCATGTTTGTGTGTGCCGATATCCTTTACATTTTTGAAAAGCCCCCCTCACCCTGAGGAAAGTTTCTCTTTCATGATATATTCTGAACCACGTTAGGTACTGCTGTAGATATTTTAGTTCTGTGAGCTGTTCTTGGTATTGTAACACATAGCACTTCTATTTAAAAAATCCGATGAAGTGTAATGTTGGTGTGGGTCTGAAACTGTTCTAACTGAAACTTCTGAGGTCC